>NC_048298.1:283586678-283886678 GCF_013100865.1 Trachemys scripta elegans | reverse complement strand
TCCTTGTCCATTCCCTGCCCACCTGCTTTGGGAGCAGATGGAGGGTTCAGTGCTCACTTATGCCTGTGGGATCAAACCTGAGGACTGGGTAATTCGCACAGGGGCAAAAGGGTGGATGGGGGTTCTTATTCTCCTTTATGCCCCTACAGGGGCATTTAGTTTAAGTCACAATCTAGCTCTTGGTAAAGATCTAGAGTGGTGTAAGTATGGAAAGAGCTATATGGAACCAAATTCTATTCTAGTCGCATCTCATCCCTCTTGTAACTTCTTCTGAATAATACTTTTGCTAACTGCCCTGGCAGTGGGTGGGAAGGAGACTACTGTAGATCAGGGATACAGAATCAGGAGGTGGGGAGGAAGGGTGACCAGATAGCAAGTGTGAAAAATTAGCGCAGAGGTGGGAGGTAATAGGCATCTATCTATGACAAAGCCCTGAATATCAGGACTGTCCCTATAAAACTGGGACATATAGTCATCCTATGGGGAGGAAGCAGTGGTACTTTTTGTAATCTCCACTCACAGTCCTATCAAATCACATTTCTGCTGAAACATTCAACAGTGAAATAGCTAAGAATGCTGATATTTATAATTTTCACAATGCTTCAGCTTTAACATCCCATTGATATGAATGGGGTGGATCATCTCTCTTTTAAAGCTAAAAGGTCAGGTCCGATTATCAGTTACGTAGGTGAAAAGCCAGACTAACTCAAATGAACTCTGATGTTGCTTTGTAAGTGAAGCCTTCTCTGAGTGAGTAAGTTGCATTGATTTAATTTGGCTTGGTTTTTAATCTATTTAAGTTAAACGGGTGCAAATTCCTCTGTGGACACTTTTATTTTGGTTTAAGAGCAGTTTATTTTGTTTTAGCGTCAGCTAATTTCTAACCTAATTCCTTAGTTCCAGCACCCCTGGATAAGAAGCACTTGAAGAAAGAGAAGAAACAGCTCGTTTATTCAGGTCATAGTGCCTACAAACACTCAGAGGCAGTAGTGCTCATTATGACAAATTTTGCAGAGAAATTACTCATCAACTGGGAACCTATTAATCACTGCATCGTATACACCCTACTCAAAACCAGATCCCTAAAGATGTCAAACATACAGTGCCATGCTCTGACACAGGAACATAGCGATGAGTATAAAGATGAGTTCTACAATTGGCTCCCAAAGTACGATTGACAGAATACCAAAACATGACTTACCTCTTGTGATGGGTGACTTTAATGCTAAAGTAGAATGTAACAACCAAAGAATGGAAAGAGCAATGGGGGAGCATGGATAGGGAATCACCAACCAAAATAGTGAGAGATTCATTGAATTGTGCTTGATGTCTAGCCTAGTTCTTGCAAACACTGTTTCCTCACAAAGACATACACAAAGAACCATGGAATTTGCCAGATGGCAAAATGAAAAACCAGATCAACCACATCTGCAGAGGCTTGAGATTCAGGTCATCCATCCAAGACTCAAGGGCATATTGGCCAGCAGATGTCAGCAGTGACCATAATCTTTGCATTGCTAAACTGAAATTAAAATGGAGAAAGATCAACTTTAAACAGAAAGCGGTAAAGAAAAACAGCACTACAGAACTGAAAACAAAAGAGTATTGTGAGAAGTTGCAACTTGAACTAAGAAACAGATTTGAGGCACTGCCAGAAGCAGAGGAAGGTGAGACACAGACTGGACCTGAAGAAAAATGGATAAGGTCCAAAGATAATGTGATTCAAGCTGCAACAGTCACAGCTGGAAAGCATCATAGACAAAGCAAGAACTGGATGTGAAGTTACATGGACTCTCATTGAGGAAAGAAAACTACTGAAAGGAAAACTCCTGAATGCTATGACCAACACAATATTGGAAAAAGAAACAGAGGAATGCAAGAAAGCAGACAAAGCAGTGGCAAGCAATACAAGGAAAGATAAATGGAGATATGTTGAAGACCTAGCAGCTGGAGATGAAGCTGCTGCTATGAGAGGAAACCATGGAGCTGTTTACCCAATGACTAAAACTCTGTATGGAAATTTCAAAACAGAAAATAGGCCAATAAAAAGCAAAGATGGAAAAATGTTTGTAACAGTCTCAGCCCCACTTCAGTACCAGATTTTGATGAAACAGCCGAACCCAATCAGCTTCACATTAACATTGGTCCAATAGAGATCTTTTCATCAATTTTTATTGATTTTCAAAAGGCATTTGCCAGCCCCCACAGACATACATTGTGGAATGTTCTTCAGTCCTACCGAATCCCAGCTAAAGTTATCAACATCATCAAGGCCAAGTAGAGAGGTATAAAGTGCTCTGTAAGGGTGAACAACCAGACAACGTAGACACTAGTGTGAAACATGGCTGCATTTTATCCCTCCTGTTATTTGGCCTTGCCATAGACAGGATAATGAAGAAGTGTATTTTCAGTACAAACACTTGTAGAGCATGGGTAAATGGAAAATGCCTTGAAGACCTAGACTTTGCTGATGATATTGTACTACTGAATAACACCCCTGAACAATCACAAACACACACAGACAACTTGGCAAAAACAGCAGGCCAAGCAGAGCTCAAAATTATTTATACTAAAACAAATATCCTTGAAACCCAACATCAAGTAGTAACATCACATTAGAAGGCAAAAATATTATGCAAGTAGAACAGTTCACCAACTTGGGCAGCACCATATTAGCCAATGAAGACCGCAAAAACGAAGTGACGTCAAGGGTCGGAAAGGCATCCACAGCATTTACTAAACTCAGCAACATATGGAAATCAACAATATACAGCCCCAGAACAAAACAGAGAACTTTCAATTTAAATGTAACCTCAGAGCTAACATGGGCTGCGAGAGCTGGAGATCTACTAAAATATTAGACAGAAAACTAGACACTTTTGAAAATAAATGCCTGTGAAAGATTCTGGTCATTGGTTGGAAAGACTTCATCACCAACTAAGGGCACGTCTTCACTACCCGCCGGATCGGCGGGTAGCAATCAATCTATTGGGGATCGACTTATCGCGTCTAGTGAAGATGCAATAAAATCGATCCCCGATGGCTCTGCCGTCGACTCTGGAAATCCACCGCGGCAAGAGGCGGAAACAGAGTCGACAGTGGCACAGCAGTGGTCGACTCGCCGCCGTCCTCACAGCCAGGTAAGTCGACCTAAAATACACAACTTCAGCTACGCTATTCACGTATCTGAAGTTGCGTATCTTAGGCTACATCTACACTATGGGGGGGTGGGGTCGATTTAAGATACGCAAATTCAGCTACACGAATAGCGTAGCTGAATTCGACGTATCGCAGCCGACTTACCCCGCTGTAGGGATGGCGGCAAAATCGACCTCTGCGGCTTCCCGTCGACGGCGCTTACTCCCACCTCTGCTGGTGGAGTAAGAGCGTCGATTTGGGGATCGATTGTCGCGTCCTGACGGGATGCGATAAATCGATCCCCGAGAGGTCGATTTCTACCCGCTGATTCAGGCGGGTAGTGTAGACCCAGCCTTAGGTTGACTCCCCTCCCCCCGCCCGGAAGTGTAGACCTAGCCTAAGAGATCCAAGAAATCACCAACAAACAGCTTGTTTTCACCAGAATCAGAAGGAAGCACTGGACATATTTAGAGCAGGTACTCCAGATGCCAACACACAGACTCCGACATGAAACTGTCATGTGGAAAGCACATGGTGTTAAGAAATGAGTAGCCCGAAGAGAAACCCTGGATAAGAACTCTTAGTAGAACAGTCCATCTCAGCATCACAGAGCAGATAGAAGCAGCAGCAAATGACAGAAAGGAATGTAAGAGAGAGTTTCCATCCTCTGCCCTGACACTGGTGCAGGAAGAATGTAATGTAAGAAAGGCAAAATTGCAAAGGTTTTACAGATGGCCACTGTATATGTGTTTTATGCATTTTGACTGAGATTTTTCACAGCCATGTAGACAATCCAATTTTCATTAATTTTTAAGCCACCAGAGGAGGTTTAAAAATCTCAGCTTTTACATGCTATCCAAGAAGAGGGAAAGAGTATTTTTACATTGAGGAAACTTTTAGTAAAGTACTATTAACAGATTATAATAATTTCCATAATATCATACAGAAAGATCAGCCTCTTATTAGAGGTACAGTGTATGAATTTCTCTTCTTATTGACCTAATATGAACATCAAGACAGTTGAAGGTTATAATTGACTGAGTGGTCAACATTACATTAGGAGTAAGATTCTTGAATGCCTGTCTTCCCTTCTGTTTCCCTCCTGGGGAAGGTTGGTTGGGTTGTCTTTAGTCTTCACAACAGATTTTCATCTAGATTGGATAGGGAAAGGGCCTCCTATGTTCAAGGACCTCATCTAGAGAATTCCTTCCCTCAGGATGACCTTCATTGTCCTTTTGTAGCTCTCTTTAAGTTTTGGTGAAAGGTCTTTCTTTTCAGATCAGTTCAGCATTGATCATTTTTGTCCTCTCTTTTCACTACTATTCCTTTCTGGCATTAATTTTTCTTTGCTCTTCTTTTGACAGAGTAGAGTTGGGCAAATCATTTGTAATGAATAATTTATTCAATGGATTTTGCCCTTTTGTCTGTAGGTGAATTATCCTCAAATAGACTGGAGTTTTTATGAACTGCTTTGAATTATTAGACGAATGTTCGGTGTGAATATATTTTAGTCTTTGGATAGCTCATGAACAGTTTTCTGGCAGTATCACTTCAGGTATTTGATGTAAAGAATATGCTATTTGAGTTGCTTTGATTGTATATAGAGTCTGAAATCCTGGCTCCACTGAAGTAAATAACAATTCACTCAGCTCTGGGCAAAGTTGTTGCTTGGGCACTTTTTTCTGGTCCATTGGACTTGGATTTAATTTAATTTAATAATTATTGCATTTATCTTTTGTACAGCACCCAGATACATGATGCTGAGCTCTACAAAAAGAAATAAAAATAAAATAAGTGTGTAAATATATAGGGAATATATGGAAGATTTTCACTTGTGACTATCTATCTATCTATCTATCTATCTATCTATCTATGTAGGTTTACAGATTTGTTCTTAAATTAGATATTACATACAATATTTTGTGATAATTGATAAAATAATCTATCTTTCTCTCTAGACATTTATTCAACTCTCAGCACTGCCATATCTGAGTGCCTACTGCCATTTTACATTTATAAGGCCTTTTATCCATAGAACTCAAAGTGCTTTATAATAGGGGGTAGCAATTTATCCCCATTCTACATATGAGTAAATTGAGGCACAGAGAGGGTAAGTGACTAACCCAAGGTCAGCAGCAGGTCATTTTAAGAGTTGGCACTAGAATTCAGGTCTGTTGACTCCCAGCCCTATACTTTTGCCATTACATCAGATCTAAGGTTTTTCTGCAGGGATTGTGGTATTCAGAAAGCAACAGTTATTAACATTTATATTTTAGTAACAGCCACAGGCCTCAACAGCTCTGGTCCACATTGTGCTGGAAACTGTACTGTTATAGAGTAAGTAACAGTCCATAAGATTTGGAAGACAGAAGCAGTGCAGATACAGTAGGTCTAGAGAGAAGGTTTACTGAGAATGTCCTGCTTGTTATTGTAAGTAAAGAAGTGCCCAGACCAAAACCGGATAACCAAACAACCTCTTCCTGTGGGAGAAGTTTAGACTGGAATTGAAATGTGAATTGTGTGGCTCAGGTCTGTCTGTGGCTTGCTGAAGAATATATCTCTTGCTTAAAAGTAAACTTATTACTCAGAATATCTAACAGTAAACACTGTGAATCAGACTCATCCCTGTCATAAATCCAGTGAGTTACACTTGGGATGAATTTGGCCCAGAATTTTCTAGGGAGCAGAATAACATAATGCAATAATTATTAAATACTTTGTTTTCAAAAATAGAATATGTAATTCAGTGTGTATGTTACAGTAGTTTAGGCTTTTGCCTACATTTCCAAAGCACTTGATGTCTGATAAAATCCCTTCAGAACTCCTTGTCATTAATACCCAACTTGAGAAAGAGTTAAGGCTACAGTGTTAGAATCTAAATGAAGCAATAAGCTATGCACTTGTGGTCCCCACATTACCCACCACCTAAAGTAGGCTAGAGCTAAAGTAAACAGACTTCCTTGAAATGATTATTAATGCATGCTAGACTAGTGCTGCTAGGAGGACCCCTGTGAAACAATTGAATTTTGGGACATTTTGTTTTTTCAAAAACCTGAAGGCATTTTCCCTGTAGAATTAAATCTTCATTTAGGGTTTTTTTTTAAAATTACTTATTCTGTATGTTTAACTAAGTGCCTTTACTGAGCTATTATTACATTTTGTTCATTAAGTATTGCACTGTGTCACATCCTATGGAGGAATCAGAAAACTCTTGTGCTGTCCCGGAGAACCGAAAAATGTAAATAGTGGTGTTATTCCCAAGGGAAGAGCTTTGTTAATTGTGGAGCATTGCATCAGAAATCCTGGAAATTGTATGTCCTCATTGTTTAGTTAGAGAAGAGTGTTTATTGTGGGATTTAAACCATATGTCATTTGAATTCCAAAATTAGTCTTTTCAGTCAGCTGGGCTCTGTCGTCTGCTATTGATCATGGATAATATGCTTTGCAAATTAGGGGTGGTTACAGTGCTTTTGTTCATAATAGATGTTGTCATTCATTTACAACAGCCTGAATGTAAAGAACATTTTAAATGGGGGTTAGAACCTCTATAGTCATCATTAATGAATTTTATAATGCTTTCTGGATTCCATAATCTTGTGAAGATCAGTAGTTATTACAGTATAATATAAATAAACAGAGAAGCCATTAGAAATGGAAAGATTGTGCTGAAACATTTTACTTCTGTCCTTCTGTAACAGCACATTAGCTATTACCAGTGCAAAATTGACTAATTGAGTGTACAAAATATAGTCTGAATGAGAGGGTGATTCATGAAAGTGAGGCTATTGCTGAAAGAAGTACCTTTTGTAAGTGAAATGAATTTGAACAAATTTAGCTGCAATAAGAAGATCCCATTTCTATAATGCTATGCTGCATAGAAATATTTATATCCCAGGCATTCACCGAATAGTGAAATCACAAAGGGAGAAATGGTGCTAGCTTTGTTATTATTGTTATTTATCATTTATATTGAGGTAGCACTTGGAGACCTCAACCTATTGTGTTAGGCACTGTAGAACATATAATAAATGACAGCCCCTGCTCCAAAAAATGTACAGTCTAAATCACAAGGCATACTAGCTGGAAGTTACAAAAAGGTGAGGGAGTAGGGGAAGAGAGAATGGAATGACAAGGATAATAGTGGACCAGAGCCTCAGTTGTGTAAAGCCCCATTCACCCAGGATGTTTTAGCATGGACTGGCTGGGTGCACAGCTCAGAGCCATTTGATGGTGGTGAATACAGCAATCATACCTTTAATACATCATTTAATTGTTGAATTGTGTGCACTGTCTCTTGGAAAATAGATGTATATTGTACTCCTGAGTCTTTCAGCAGAAATCTCCAGAACTGGGTGTGATCCTGGCAAACCAGGTGCCAGTTTCTGCCAAGGTCCCTCACTTGTATACTGACAAACACATAGTCTGGATCACCTGTGTGACAGTATTGTTACAATAGGTATTGGAATTATAAAAATGTGCTTAGTGTTTAGACTTTGTTGAATGCTTGTAAGTTGCTGCCTGCATTAATCTCACTTATAACATCTATATCCCATATAGTAAGATAATATCTGAGCATTTGCATTGTAAACTTCTGTAGCTGTGTAAATCACCAGACAGTTGAAAGACATTAATTAGCGTGAAACGCTGGCCTACAACAAAAAGTATTATGTCCTGCCTGACAGAGAAGGCACATCAACACGAGACGAACTATTGTGCAGCATCAAAGAGGACAAAAGACTTCATTCATTGCTCCCTGTCCCCCATGAACAGGAGATGTGCCAGTGAATTCCTCACATCAGCTGAGCTGGCAGCTCAGAGAAGGGTGAAAGGGAATAAAAATCCCTGACAAGGGGGAAATTATATGCTGATTGGACTCTTGAGGGCAAGATTGCTAGGCATAAGCAAGGGATCCTCAACTGTTTAGTCTTAAAGGACAGATAGAGCTTGCTTATTATAGAAGCTTCTATTCTCTTCCGAAATTTAAGACTCATTTGTGTGTCTATGTTTACCTGCTTTAACCTTGTAAATAACACTCTGATTTTCTTTTCCTCATAAATAAATCTTTAGCTATTTTATTATAGGATTGGCTACAAGTGTTGCCTTTAGTATGAGATCTAAGATGCAATTGACCTGGGGTAAGTGACTGGTCTTTTGTGACTAGGAGTAACCTGAGTATTGTTGTGATTTTTGGTGTAAGGGACCATCCATCCCAAGGACAAGCTTGCCTAGATGACAAGATAGCTTGGAGTACATAGGGGTACACTGTCTGTGATTCCCTGATTAGGCTGTTTTTCTATGATTATGCTGAGGACTTTACACTTGATGCTTGGTTGGTGACATGTAAGTATAAAGCTCACAGCCAATTTGGGATTTGTGCTTTGCTTCTTAACAGCCTGCTCTGAGACTGGTACTGAAGCTCTTGAACCGCTGAAGAGCAACTTGACATTGGGCACTGGACAATGTCAGTTTAAAAAAAAAAAATCTTTGATATTGTGTCCTGGGTGCAATTTTTTAATTTCTTATCAGCACCAATAATTCAAAGATTCTATTAAAAAAAGAGTTGTCCATCAGAAAGAAAATACCCAACCCATTGGGTATCTGGCCCAGTGAAAAGATGACCACTGTTATGTTTTCCCACGCATAAAGGGCAAACCATGTGCTTTTGCATCCAGCTCACCTCAATTTCACATTTAAAATGATCAAGGACAGTGCGAATATCAAGCCTTCACGTGAGGGACAACTCATTCAGTAAGATTCTGCATCTGAAATAAAACACAATTCAGCAGTTGCTTCACATTGGCCCTGCAGAAGGCAGGGAGCTCCTCTATATTTAAAGTTGTATTACACAGAAACACAGAAGCTGTGCTCACACTAGACTCTATTTTCCTTTACATTTCTCACTGGCGGTACCTTCGGTAGAGCTCCACTAGTGGTAGCAATGCCGAGAGAGACAGTGTAGAACAGCTGCTGAATTTTTAACCACTGTTTCACCCAACCCTGCTGAGAGCAGGTCTGGACAACATGGTGGTTAAAGCAGTGTTGGTGCCATGTCTGCACTAGAGCTCTCACCAGTGGAACTGCAGTAGAGGTAGCAAACGTGGGAAATTTGAGGCAGACCAGGCCACAATGACACCAGGGGAGATTTTCAAAGGCACCAATGGCAGTTAGGCACCTAGTTCCCACTGAATGCAGGATTTGGGTACTTAACTGGCATTTGTACCTTTGCAGATCTGCCCCACACCTCCTTTCAGTTACATAGGAAATAAATGGAATTAGGAATACCTGAAAGGCCAGATGGAGTGGAGCTCATCTAGAGGTGGGAGGAGCATTCTGTGGTGGTGCCTCTCCCTCCTTTCTATGAAGTTGGGGAACTTTCTACTTCAACTGGCACTCCTTTGCTTCCGTCTGCATGGCATGGCAGAGGAGAACATTTAGCTTAAACTTCATTGGACCCAGATTGCAATTTTCAGCATTTCCCCACATTACACAGTAGGTAGCAGATGGTAACACAGGGCAGAAATTAGGCACATTCCCGGCACCCTGGTAACACACCCACATTAGAGTACTGTTAGGCTGTTTCCAGATCTCTGCAGTGTGGAGACCATGGGAGTGGATGTCCTTCAGATCACTATCTAAACAATCATGGGGTTGAACCCAGTGGTCCTTACACTTGGAGGCAGAATTCTCGGTGGTGCCAATGTTCAGTGTGCCCAAAGCTTCAATTCTTTTTTGACCGAATAAAGATTTGCAGAATTGGCCCCCAAATATTTATTTTCCCTGACATTCAAAGCCTGGATTCTCTTTCTGAGTACATCAGGAATAATTTAACTGAAGTCAATGAATTACACCAGTGTTAAAGTGGTGCAAGAGGAAAATTAGGCCCAAAGCTTCCTACTTTTGCTGCTTTCGATGACTAAGAACCTGATTCATCAATTCTTCTGTAACTGTTGTGGCTTCTTCCACCTATCTTGTTGCCCCTTCATTATGTCATGTGTCATTTGGACTATAATCTCTTTGGGGCAGAGATTGTATATTTTATATCTGTCTCTATCATGATCATAATACATGTTGTCCTTTGTCAGGTTGCACCGCTGACTTCAAAGGGACTAAAGGGACTTTAATAAAGATTACTCTGCGGAAGTAAGATTTGGAGCATCAGGCTCTTATTTTGAACCCACTTTGGGTTGGTGGTCAGATGATTGTATGACCCACAAATATCAAATAGTCACTATTACATTTCATGGCTATTTTCTGTTTTATAATATTTTCTAGCTATTACTTTCACTGTTTGTAAATGTGGGTTTTAAACATTAACAGGGTGGGGTCTGGGTAGGGACAATCTTCACTACCAAATAGAGTCTATAGTGTGAGTTCAGTTTCTCTGGGAATGGTGCAAGGATAATCAGTACTTTATGAATATTTACTGAAGTGTAAACAGGCACATTGCTCACACGCTATTCTGAATTCTCATTTGCCCAGGAATGCAAATTGGTGCTATTTGAAATAGACAGCACTGCTCCTAAGATAATGTCTAATTGAAAGATGTTTGTACACCGTGTCTGGTAGTTAGTAAACAGAGCCACAAATTCAAAAGTTCTTCTGCAAAGATCTTGAAAAAAGGATAAACCCTTATTTTCTGGAGTGTGCAGAAATAACCTATTACGTGGAAGAGGCTGTGACTACTGCATCACTGGGCAGAATTAGTTTTCAGATTACATCAAGGTCTTTCATAATGTGATCTTCTTAAAACCTCAAATCAAGGCCTTTAAAAGTGTTTCTTGTACTTCAGCCACAGATAGGCAGTAGCTGGATCAATAGATCTACTCGATAGACCCAGGACTGGAGAGATACTTTGGGAAACACCTTCATCTTTCTTTTAAACTGGCAGATGGTTTCAATCGTCTGTACCGCCTGCTGTTGTTTTCAGTAAAGGAGTGCTACCTTTCTGGATTCATGAAAGCCTCTCAATCAAAGCTAAAATGGCAGGCTGGTGTGGTGAATCAATAAAATCTCTACTTTCAGCTGGAGTGTCGGATAGTAATTCTTCTCGTGTCACTGCCTGGTTAAACAGTCATACTCCTGCTAAAAGCCCTATAACACATAATAGATTCATGTGGTGTTGGTCTATTGTACCGCATTTACCCAGAAAAAGGGAGAGAGGTTACTGTTTCACACTAAAACAAACCAGACACTGATGCATTGTGTATCAAAATGTATTCACCCATTTCGATCTGCCTCATTAGAGCAGAGGGGACTTCTTTTCTTACCTCTTGTGGAGCAATGTTCAGACATCTGACATGTCCAATGCAAATCCTTGTTTAAGGATGATTCAAGCATCAAATCCCAAATGATTTTATATACTGGTTTCTGGTTTTCCATTACAACAGTTATGCACATGCTTTCTCTTCGTAAAACTGTATAAAGATGCACATATTAATTGCACTAGGATTTTTTTCCAAGGGGCTTTAGAAAACATGAACAAATGTCTCAGAACGGTGAAAGCTGCTTTATTACAATAGTGGAAAATTAGCCTGATGCATCTGATTTCAATCCTTCTAAACATTTCATGTTTTAGTTGAAAATGTACATTGGGCAAAGGTGTGTCATTCAAAATGGATTTGAAATTTCCTGTGTGTTAAATATTAAGGCACAGACACTGGAATGTGGTGTGGCACCCTGTGCCACACTGTTGGAGGATTCAGCTGGTTTATTCAGCTGCAGACAAATCACTCCAGCACCCCCTATACTATCCCCTCCTGGGTGCTGAGTTTGCACCAGGGAACTGACTTAATCTACAGCCTAGGAATGGTGCTGTATAGATTGAATCCTGTTTGCAAGCCCCCTACTCCTTTGAGCTTCATTATGCATTTCTCAGCCACAGATATGAGTGTGGGCCAGTATCTTCAGAGAGGCTCACTGTAAGGGCATAGGACCAGAGCCTACTTCCACTGAGGCCAATGGCAGAACATCCACTGGAAGTTCAATGAGGGAAGTTTCATTCCACAAATTCTGCTCACTTTATTTATGCAAGATGGCCATGCACTTCAACAGAAGTTTCGCTTGAGTAAGGCAAGCAATATTTTGCTTTAATTATTCAAGATGACTGACCCCTAGTTAAACATATAGGCATGCTCACACACACACGAATACAGACTACAGGTGGCAGCCAATGAGTATATCAAACAAAATCCTGGGATCTCTTTCTAAATCAAGGGGGATGTGCAGGCTCTTTACATGTGGCGAGACCCACATACTGTATTATCTCATCACCTGGACAGATCAAGAAATGATGGCGTGAAGTATTTCCCATTAGTCGTAATAACATCCACCATGCCCTCAGATCACAGTGAGATGCTGCCATGGAAATGTTTCTTCCACCATGTACGTTATTCCCTTTTGAAAATCTGCTGAACTTGCTCATACTGTACAATCTTAAACATGCCTCTGATGTTGTTAGGTCAGATATGACACTTGCTATGGAAAAGGGGCAGATTGCAGAACAGAGGAAATACTGAGGGTTCCCTCCTCCCCCCCTTCTAAGGCACCCCGAAGCAGATGTAGACAAGATTTTAATAGCTACATGAAGAGAAATGCATGACAACCTCATTAGGAGAACTATAATAGGCTGTCAGAATATCTCCAAGAAGACAATATATCAATGTCTATTTGTTACAGCGTTGCTAACTATGGTAGTTTGCCCTTCTCATAATCTTTCATTCATCTTCTATTGGCCTGGTTTCCAATAATACTTCACCACCACATGCATCCAGTCTCCCTTTCAGCCGCTTCACAATTACTGACATAACTCTTTAAGTACAGAAGAATTGGAGCTGGTAAGTGACAGTAATAAAAAAGCAGTTAGGGGTCCACCCCACTGCTAGCCCTGATACGGTACATTAGGAGGGTTTTCTTTCTTTTTTTCCATGGTCCTGAGGACCATTTTGTCCCATCCTCACATCTGCAGGAGGTCAAAGCACAGGGTGCCTGGGGATTTCAAACCATCTGCCATGAAAAAAGAGGGAAAGGAAGGACCTAAATGGTGCTCTAAAGAGCTATTGAAAGTTATTTATCACTGTAATGGCAAACCAATCATTATTAATTGCACCCGCCTATTGTCTTTCATGTACTTTGAAAGGCCTGTGGACATTATTAAAATAGATTTAAATCACTGCAGCTGGAGCCCCCATCCCCATTTTGGAAGTTAAAAGGATTTTAAGTGATCCTCTTTTCTTTCTTTGATACTGAACCCAGCACACCCATACTGCTGAAAAATTCAACATTCCTCTAAACCATAGTGGTCTGTAAACGTCACAAGCCAGATAATATGAAGCAGGCTCTGGAACTTGCTGCAGCAGCAGTAACTGCTCTGGGAGCTGGTCCGAATGTGTAGTCAGAGGAACAGGGGAGAGGCTCCTTCAGATTGTTTTCTACTGCATATTTAAAGAGTTGTGTTCCACCTGGCTAGGAAACATCAGTCCTCATTGAAAGGCGAGAAAGAGGCTGTGGATTTCTAGCCCTTTTTGTTCATTTATGTGTGTAAATAGCATTTTTTGTTGAGCCCGATATTGCAGCCAGGGATACAATAATGTGTCCTAAATGAAAAGTGCCATTTGGAGGAAATCATCAACTCATTTTTATTATTGCTAACAACTGAAATCAGGGCCGGCCCACAACATTTTGGCACCTGAGGCAGGGAGCTCAAATGATGCCCCCATGCTCCCTCGCTTGGGCCAAAACTCTGAAAGGTCTCAATTCTGCCTTCTTCCTATTCTACTCCTCTCATGGTACTGCTCTGCTACCTACCCCAATAAAGGAGAACTAACAAGTTAAAATGCCTTGTTCAAAAATTTTAAGTAACACTTAACTTTCAAATGCCTAAACAGCAAATGTAACTTCTCTTGTCTGCATAGTAAACACTGGCATTTTTATCTGTTTGAATAATCAAAGTGGTGCTTTCCGTGCCTTCTTGGTTGCAAAGATTTGAACTGCTTCCTGAAGGTCCACCGTCTGGGTCAGCTCATGCCCTATTGAGATGGTTGCAAGGCCGACCAGACTCGCCTGTGTCATTGTTGAGGGTAGATGTGTTTTTTATTAACTTCAGTTTGGAAAAGCTGCGTTCTCCACTGGCAACTGTTACAGGAAGTGTTAGAAGTATGCACAGAGCAACAAAAGCATTTGGAAAGTGGTCATCTTATTTGTGCACATATATTCCAGAACAGCCTTTGGGGTTGATCCTGCTGAAATGTATCTTGAAAGGGCTTTCAGTTCATCACCTAAATCACTCGCATCAATATCGCGCATGTCATCATGTGTCAGAACTGTCTTTAGTGCCCTGCATTGCTGGTGTAGGTCTTCTTCAGGTATAGTGAGGAGTTTTGGAATATCATACAACATCCCAAATATACTGCTGTGTTCCTTGAGCTGCATGAAATGTTCTTCAACTGACTGTATTGCACAATCTAGCACTTGGTTAAAGAATTCAACTTTGAATTGTTGTTTGGGGTCTCTTATGGGATTATCCCGTGCCTCGTAATCAAAATGTCGTCTTCTTGTATTCTCGAATGGGTGGGAAAATAGCTTCAGTGTGAAGTTCCTCTGCCAACTTCTGTGCACTCTTCAGAACTTTTTGAAATCCCTCCGCTGACTGGTAAGACTGTAGATATGACTTTGCTTTGTCCAGTTTTTCCATTGCTCCAGAGATATCAAGGTCAACACCTTGGAGTCTCTTACCACACAGAAATTTGAAGTTATGTATGTTTCTGGTGATTCCATTTCCCTCTGCCATTGTTCTCCCACGAACAGTTCCAGTCATAGCATTATCCTCCACAATGGCAACTATGGCATCATCTATCTTCCCAATTTGGTGTTTGATAGGCTTTATCGCCTCCACTCGACTTTCCCATCGTGTGGCACTCAGTGGTTTCAGTGTCGAGAGGATGTTCCCAGATCTTGCTTCAAAATTTGCCATCAATGAGTTGATGCAGAGAAAAATACATAGATGCTTTGAATTACATTAAAAAATTCAGCAGCCTCACTAGAAGCTGATGCTGCATCACTGACCACCAAGTTCAATGAATGAGAACTGCATGGGACAAAAAAAGCTCGAAGGTTTAACTCTCAGATCAATGTCTGCACTCATTTGTTCTTTCCTCTCATGTTGGCACCATTATCGTAGCCCTGACCTCTCATGTCAGCTATTGCAATTTCCGTATCTTCCAGATTTTTAAGAAGCACATTTGTCATACCAGCTCCTGTAGTATCATCAATGTCAATAAATTTTAGAAAATGCTCTCTGACAGTCTCTGACATTGCAGCTCTCTGACATTGCAGGGACATTTTCACTAGATTCTGTTGTTGTTACAAAACACACCATTAAAGTAATTTATTGCGTATGGGTGATGTCAGGTGTGCAGTCCAGAATAACAGAGTAATATCTTGCTGACTTCAGATCTGCCACAATCTTCTGTTTGTCTTTCGTTGCCAGTAACTGTCTGATCTCTTGGGTGGTGACTCTTCTTAGATGCTCCTGGAGTACAGCATCAAACTCAGACATCAGCTCCACAATTTTAAGGAAGTTTCCATTGTTTGGCACATACAGCTGATCTGAAGTGCCACGCAGTGCTAAGTTTTGGGTAGCAAGCATTCTCATAATGGCAATGAGCCTTTTCAGAACATTTTGCCAGTAAAGAGACTCTGATGCAATCTTCTCTTGATGCTGATCATCTATGGTGGCCTTTAACCTTAGTCTCATCTCAAGCTCTTTCCACCTATGGAATGCTCTCTGGTGATTTGCTGCATTTTCATGGCATGCCAGATTTCTAGCCAGATTTTTCCAGCCCTTTGTTCCTGTAGACCCCAATGTGGCTGGAACATTAGACTGGAAGAGTTTGCAACAAAAAGAGTATGCAGCATTCTGGGTTTTTGAGTACATAATCTCCACTTTGTCACCATTGGGGATTTTATGCCAGTAATGTGTCATATGGAAACTTCTATTTGCATTGTCTTTGGGGAACATGAAGTTTTTCACTTGCTGTGGCCCATGCAGTACAAGGAAGTCCCTCAGGCTACTGCTCAAGTGAGTTCACAGTCCTGGATCATCTAGACTTAAGGAATTAAACTCTGCAGCAGCCGTTTCTTGCGCCTCCACCACACTCTTCTCTGATCTACCATTTTCTTCAGGAATGTGCATGGTTACATCCATTTGAGATGGAGATATGGATGCTGCAGTAGCTGCCAGGTCACCTGCACTCTGACTAACTGGAAGATCAGGCATCTCCTCACTACTCACATCCTCACTGGGGCCGGAAGGCTCACCGTGAACATTCGTGTCTATGTATATCAGGAGAGCTCCTTCCGCTTAGATAGAAAAGCTTCCTTTGCTTTCTTTCTTTTTCTGAATGCTGCCCCAGAGGGGCGTTTTCTTCTTTCACTCATGACTGCTGTTCTGTGCCAGCTATAGTGGCTCTCAACACTCAGTTGAAAGGGACAAATAAGCAGTCTGGTAGCAGGGCCAGAGTCAGGAAAGATATCAGTTTCTTAAGGGCTCCTACTACTTCAGTTGACTGCCTGTTCTCCTCAAGTGGGTTCAGGGAAGCAGCAGGAAACAGGAAGCTCCCTGCGAAGCTGGTGTTAATCAATCCAGGCTCCTGGGGGTGCTAGAGAGGTACATAAGAGGCTCCTCCTCCTCTCTCTCCCTGCAGCTCCTGCTGCTTTCTGTTATTCCCTCTCACCTTTTCTCCTACCTGCCTGTTATGTCTCTTGTGCCCTCCTTCCTCCAGCACAGCACTACACCATCTCTGTGCATCTAGAGCAAAGAGAATACATATGCACCAGCAGCAGACACAATTTTCTACACTCTGGGTCCTAGTGGCCCCCGCCCCCAGTCTGGCATCTGAGGCGGCTGCCTCAGTTCGCCTCATGGTAAGGCCAGCCCTGACTGAAATACGCACGTTTCCGACAGCCCAGGAGGCAAGCTTGGGGGAAAAAAAAGAAGTGTTCTTAAGGCAGAGGTGGGCAAACTATGGCCTGAGGGCCACATCCGACCCACGGGACCCTCCTGCCCAGCCACTGAGCTCCTGGCCTGGGAGGCTAGCCCCCGGCCCCTCCACTGCTGTTCCCCCTCCCCCACGGCCTCAGCTCACTGCACCGCCGGCGCAATGCTCTGGGTGGTGGGGCTGCGAGCTCTTGCCGGGCAGCGCAGCTGCAGAGCCGTGGCCTGACCCGGTGCTCTGTGCTGTGTGGTGGCATCGCTGGCTCCAGCCGGGCGACGCAGCTGCCTGTCCTGGTGCTCTGGGTAGCACAGCTGTAGCGCTGCCAGCCACTGGTGCTCCAGGCTGCGTGGTAAGGAGGCAGGGAGCAGGGGGGGTTGGATAGAGGGCAGGGGAGTTTGGGGTGGTGGTCAGGGGGCGGGGGGTATGGATAGGGATCGGGTTGGTCAGAGGGCAGGGAACAGGGGGTTGAATAGAGGCAGGAGCCCCGGGGGGGAGGGGGGAGCTGTCAAGAAGGGGGGGGATTGGATGGGGCAGTGGGGGGCGGTTAGGGGCAGGGGATCTGGGGGTGGTCAGGGAGAAGGGTGGTTGGATGGTGCAGGGGTCTGGGGTGGGCAATCAGGAATGAGAGGAGGGGTTGGATGGGAGGGCGGGGGGGTCCAGGGGCGGTCAGGGGACAGGGAGGGGGGATGGTGCAGGGGTCCTGGGTTGGCCATCAGGGGATAGGGAACATGGGGGGTTAGATGGGGCAGGAGTCCCGGGGGGGCTGTCGGGGTGAGAAGCAGGGGGAGTCAGATATGGGGCAGGGGCCAGGCCACGCCTGACTGGGGAGGCACAGCCTCCCCTAACCTGCCCTCCATACAATTTTGGAAACCTGATGTGGCATTCAGGCCAAAAAGTTTGCCTGCCCCGTCCTAAGGATTTGTATAGTAAAAACCAGTCTGAAGCAAACCTGAAATAATTATAGTGACAGAGTCCAATTCTGCTCCTGTTCAAGTCAATGGCAAAACTCCCTCTGACTTCAGTTGGCTCAGGATCCAGCCCTATGAGATAATAGACCTAGGGTGTCTGTTATAAATGGTGATCTTCACAGCCGGTCCGAGTTGTATTGTTATATGTGGCATGCCCTGCACTATGGCTGCCAAAGCACTGGGCATCGATGTGGCAGTGATAAAGTTTTCTTTGTTTTAAACATAGGAAGCTGTGAGAGGCCGGAATACTGGGACAGGAGTAAGTGAGAGGAGCCTCACTAAGGCTGCGGGAGGAGGGCTGAAGAAACTAATGTCCCAGTGCAACTCAGACTTCTCTACAACCATGTAAGACTGACCCTGCTGATCAATGAGGAATGTTTTAACCTCAAGTTCCTGGTCAGTTCAAATGGCTTTCCTGCCACTGCTGAAATACACAGCCAGAGCACTAAAAACCATGCAGAGAAGTTACTTAACACAGATTCACTGGACATGTGCACGAAAGGCTGTTCATATGGCCCTATTGCATTTATGTCTAATTTTTGGTAGGGTTTGAAACGGAGTGTGTTTTGGTGCTGAGCAATTGGTTTGATCTGCTGTTTCAGCACTTGGTGGCTTTATTTCTTAAGAAACTTTACATCCGTGGTGTATTTTGAATAGTTTGTGCACCTAGAGAGCATTAAATAGGTCTTTGCCCTCGTTTGAGTGAAGTTTCATTAATATATTTTAACACAAAACATTCACAAAGTGTTTTGTAAACATTAATTAATCACCACACTGAGGTAGGAAAGAAAGCACTAGTATCTCCATTTTATAGACAGAGAAAGGGAACCAGAGATTAAGGGTGTGGGGACAACTATCTGCAGAAGTGCTGAGCAACCACAACTCTGACAGAAGTTAAAACCAGTAACTTCTATTTTGGTGACCCATTGCTATGTGGGGCACTTAATACAGCGATTCTCCCAGCTGGGCATGAATTGGCATGCGCACCATTAATCAAATGAGATGCACCAGAAGGGATGATCACGCTCTTAGCAAATAGCATTGAGTACTCACAAGTAAATGATGAGTAGGGGAATGGCAGATGAATAATATTGTGACACAAAATGGTGCCTAGTGTTTTCAACCAATGCAGTTGGCTGAAATAGTGTGCACTGCGAATGTGATGGGGGGAAATATACAGCAGTGCCTCAAAACCCCTGGCCAGAATCCTGGCATTCAGGCAATTAGATAAGCTGTACAAAGATCTGGCCCCAGCATTTTTGATCACACACACTTGCCATGCACTGTTACTTTTGAATGTGATAGAAGAAATTAGAATGAAAAGTCTGATAGATATAGGGTTGCCAATTTTGGTTGGACATATTCCTGGAGATTTAATCACATGACATAATCTTTAATTAAAGATTAATCTCTAATTCCTGGAGACTCCAGGCCAGTCCTGGAGGGTTGGCAACCCTAGATAGATAGCCCACCAGTAAATCTGGTCTTTATGTTTGCCTTTCCTTTATTCAGAAAGGAGTCCATCTATTTTAAAATCTTGAATCCACTCAAGTAGCCAAATATCATGTCTTTGTTTCTGCAAAAAAGAGACCAGAAAAGATCTTAAATGTCTTAAAATTGCCTAGATCTCTCTCTCTCTCATGCTGTCCTCTGTGATTTTTTCAGACAATCTTCTTATTTATGTAAGTTAGATCATCCAATTAAAGAACAGAAACCACAGTAGGTGACTAAGGCTTTGTTTACACTAGCACTTTTATTGGCAAAACTTTTGTTGGTCAGGGGTGTGAAAAAATACGCCCCTGATCCATAGGCGCCAACTTTCTCTGGCACTGGTGGGTGACCGTGTCCCTCAGCCCCTTTCCCCGCCCCTGGCCCCACCCCTACTCCACCCCATCCCTGCCCCTGGCCCCGCCCCCATTCCAACCCCATCCCCAAAGTCCCTGACCTAACTCGGCCCTTCCCTGCCCCTATTGGATCCTTTCCCCAAATCCCCGGCCTGGCCCCTCTTCTTCCCCCAGCGCGCCGCGTTCCCCCTCCTCCCTCCCTGCCCCACGAATCAGCTGTTTCGTGGTGCAAGCGCTGGGAAGGATGGGGGAGAAGCAGGACATGGTGGCGTGCTCACAGAAGAGGCGGAGGCGGAGGTGAGCCGGAGCAGGGGGGTGGGGCGATGGGGGCGATGCTGAGCACCCACCAATTTTTTTCCGTGGGTGCTCCAGCCCCGGTGCACCCACGGAGTTAGTGCCTATGCCCTGATCAGCATAAGTTTCACCGACAAAAGTGTTGGTGTGGACAGCACTATGTTGGCAGGTGAGGTGTTCCTGCCAACATAGCTAACGCTGCTTGTTCGGGGTGGTTTAATTATGCTGTCAGGAGAGCTCTCTCCTGCCAGAAAGGGTGGCTACTGTGGAGACCTTACAGCAGCAGAGCTGTAGTGGTAGAACTGTGCTGCTGTAAGGTCCATACTGTAGACATAACCTTAGGTGACTGCCCACAAATTGGATTTGGAATATTGAATAACCTGAGGCAGTAACAGTACAACACCCTTTGCACTGAGTAAAAGGGGCACTGGTGAAGGAGCTGGGGAAGGAGTCCCCCAGTGCAGGCACTGAGGGAGGCGCAGACTGCCTGCCAAGGATCTCTACCTGCCAAGGTTGTGGGAGCAGGAAGGGATGTCTGGAGGGGGGCTGCCACATGCAGTACTGGAGAGATCCCCAGCTGTGCTGTGGCTCATAGGGCAGCCTAGGGAGTCTGCTATAATGGATACAGGCACTCAGGGCTCTCTAAATTATGCTGAGGGCCTCTACAGCCTCTAAAACAATCCACGATTGGGTGGTCAACAAAGGTGTCTTAAAGACCCCATAGTTTCCCCTGCCTCTGGGCCTATTAGAAGCACAGCACAGAATCTCACCCAGTTTTATTTTAAAAGCTATATTAATGATTTATTTTATAATTTCATCCGACGTGACCCATCTTTCCTCAATTAGTTCAGTTGCAGATCTCATATAGGGAACAAGCTTTTCCATTTCTGTTCATTCTTTTGTTCTTGGCAACCTCCTTTCTATAGTTGGCACTTGTTTCTGCAACCATAGTGCCGCTGGAGTTACAATCCTCCCGAATTCTATTGCATACAAACGTACTCAAACTTTGCAACCCTAAAGATCATAAGCACCAGGATATGGTGGGGTTAAGAAGAATATCTACTGACGCTGTGAAAGATACACTGTAACAAAGAAACCTGTTTTCTACCGATACTAATTAGACAGGTACATAATTAAGTATCCTAAATAATGAAATATATGCTCTATACATGGCTAAAAATATCAAGCTGTAAATTAGTAATTGAAAGCTCTATTAATAAATAAACTCTAGATGTCAGCTCACAAAGATTTCAGCTCTACTTTGGACCATCAGTAAGTTAATGACAAACATATAAAAGTACAAATGCCTGCTGTTATGGTAGCAGCATTATTCTCTTGCAGGCCTTTTCTTTTCTTTATGCATATAGGAAACTGCACCTATGAATGTTAATGGGATCGATGTGCACTTGGACTTGATCTTGTATGTCTTGGGCTTCAACTGAAGTCAAGAAATGAAGGATTAGGCCCATGCCCCTTGGCATTCTGGAGCTGAGTATATGACATGGCCTAGCTGGAGAGGACTTATCTCTCTTTATTGAACTGAGGTGGGAGGGGTACTCCTCAGTATACAGCCTGGGGCAGGATAGGATTATTCTCGGTGTACAGTTAGGAATGTGCATCTATGTTTGTAAAAGTCTATTTAAATCCCTTTAGAAAAAAGATTGAACTAATATCTTGACAAAGGCCATTAGCTGAACTATCAATTACCTGTCCTGAAAGGTGGCACTTAAGTAAGATGAACCAATTTTTAGTGGGATAGACTCTCTAAATTATATCGTTATAAAGTGTGTGGTCTGGAGCATCAGGCTGGGAGTCATGAGATGAAATCCTGCCCCGTTGAGTCAATAGGACTTTTGCCCCTGAGGCCAGGTTTACACTACACTCTTTTGCCAGTATAGTCATGTGATGAGGTGTGATTTGTGGCTGACATAACTGTGCCGGCCAAGTCCCTAGTGTTGATGCAATTATACTTGCAAAACTATGATTTAGCTTGTATACCTTATTTTGCTTGGAGGGGCTGGAATAAGCTATATTGCCAAACATGAAGTTTTGCTGGTGTAAGCTATGTCCACATGAGGAGTATTTTGCTGGCACAGCACAGTGATATAGCTATACGAGCAATACCTTCCAAGTGTAAACCTGGCTTGACTTCAGGAGGAGCCAGGATTTCATCCCTGCAGGCTGAGGTCTAATCCCAGCACCACTCTGTTACAGATGTGTTATACACTCTTGGGTAAGACACCTCGCAGCTTCATTTTCCTGATTTATAAATAGGAGATAATAACACCTACCCTCCTAGGGTATTGTGAGGATTGTCTAATTAATATTCATACCCTACCTTGAAGATCTAAAGTGCCACATAAGGTAAGTGGTAGTATTAGGATTTGTTTAGGTTTAAATGACAGAAATGGGCAAATTGATTTGGGAAGAAAAAAAGACACCCCTTTTATCCACTGCTCCTTTGCTCATTTTCAGGGCATAATCCCAACCAAATATTCCTGAAGGTTCTGAAATGCTCAGCTAACTTCCTTTTTTTGGTTTTCCATGTACCTCTGCACTTCTGCATTGAGGAAATAGATAGCTGAACACAAAGATAAAGAAAAAAAAATCTGTTCTCACGCTACTTTCATCCCACCCAAAAGCTAGAAGTGCAGTAAATCTCATGAGACAGCCTGCTCTTGAAACCTTGAAACTTGCTGATTGCGCACCTAGCTAGTCTATGCAACCACTTACATCCTTTTACTGTTGTCCCAGTTCCTCTATCTCCTTCAAAAGCTTGTTACATCCAGTGTTGCATCTTGTCTTACTTTGGATTGGGGTAGTGACTGCCTCTTCTCTGTGTTTGTCCAGAACCCCGATCCTGAGCAGGCTCTCTGGGGACTATTGGAATACAAATAATAATGCTATTAATGCTCTTACAAGATTTCCAGTTGTCATAACTATAAAGGGAAGAGTAACAGCCCTCCTGTGTACAATACTATAAAATCCCTCCTGGCCAGAGACTCCAAAATCCTTTTACCTGTAAAGGGTTAAGAAGCTCAGGTAACCTGGCGGACACCTGACCCAAAGGACCAATAAGGGGACATGATATTTTCAAATCTTGGTGGGGGGAAGGCTTTTGTTTGTGCTCTTTGTTTGGGGGAGTTCGCTCTTGGGACTAAGAGGGACCAGACATCAATCCAGACTCTCCAAATCTTTCTGAACAAGTCTCTCATATTTCAAACTTGTAAGTAAACAGCCAGGCAAGGCGTGTTAGTTTTTATTTTTGTTTTCTCAACTTGTAAATATACCTTTTTGCTAGAGTGTTTATCTCTGTTTGCTGTAACTTTGAACCTAAGGCTAGAGGGGGGTCCTCTGGGCTCTTTAAGTTTGATTACCCTGTAAAGTTATTTTCCATCCTGATTTTACAGAGATGATTTTTACCTTTTTCTTTAATTAAAAGCCTTCTTTTTAAGAATCTGATTGATTTTTCCTTGTTTTAGATCCAAGGGGGTTGGATCTTGAGCCACCAGGAGTTGGTGGAAGGAAGGAGGGGGGATGGTTAATTTCTCCTTGTTTTAAGATCCAAGGGGTTTGGATCTGTATTCACCAGGGAATTGGTGAAGAGTCTCTCAAGGCTACCCAGGGAAGGGAATTAGCTTTGGGAGTGGTGGCAGCGGACCAGATCTAAGCTGGTAGTTAAGCTTAGAAGTTTTCATGCAGGCCCCCACATCTGTACCCTAAAGTTCAGAGTGGGGAAGCAGCCTTGACACCAGTGAAGACTTGAAATGTTTTATATAAATGTAGATAGTGTGGATAAGCTTGGAAAGGCATCCAGATTTGAGATCTGAAGTGAACCCCAGCTTTCCAAACCATATGGAATTGGCCCATCATTAACATAAATCAGCATTTCCATTTGGTCATCTAGTTAATTAGAAATAAATTAGTTACTAAGGGGTGCAAGTTGAATCCAACCAAGAATATAAGAAAAGATTAATGTTCTGAATTTGCAGGCGACTGGATAGGTAGCACCCCATGATGCCTGACTGTGCAAACCTTATTCACACTGGTGAGCAATTACTTCTGTGAGTATCTCTGTTGATTTCATTAACAATACCCTAGTAAGGTAAGTAAGTATTATCATCTCTGTTGAACACATAACAGCCATACTGTTCAGAAGGGTACTGAGCAGTACAAGATGCATGCTTCCGGGGAAGAATTTGTGGATGTTTCCCAGTATGTAGCTCATGAGCGACTGGTCAGAGTGCTTATGTATTTAGCTGGGAGTGAATTTGCATGCTGCAGGCTGTGTGAGCAGGCCAGGAGTGGATGTTCTGACAGCAAAGCAGTGTAAAAGGCACCGCAGGCTAGAGAATTAAGGGGACGCAGCTGTTCAACAGTCCAGATTGTACTCTGGGGGATATCACAGTCTACAATACAAGCTAGGGTTGTGAGTCCCCAGCTTGTGTACCCATACTTGAGCTAGTTTGATAACATGGCTCAGTCATGCCTCTGCTGCCACTACCCACGCTACTGCAGCGACATTGCTTTTTATACTCAGGCTAGCTTGCTGGGGGTTAGTGTAAGTATGTGTACACAAGCGGGGGACGCACACCCTGAGCTTGTAGTGTAGATGTAGACGAAGGGGTATGGAAGATTAAGCCTGAGATGGGCAGCAGTTCATTTAGGTTTATACTCTTGGTTTAGGATTTATTTGGGGGACTTGAAGGGAGAGCCCTGTGCGTCTTGGCCCTGAAAGAAGAGTGAACATAGAGAGGCTGTGGAAGAGGCCTGTTGACAGGCTACAGTAGGAAAAAGTCCAGGGAGGCAGCAGCAAGGAATCTTAAGGAGTAGATCTTTCTGCTCGTCCATGGATTGGAACCCATTATACAGGGCAGGCCTGGGTTCCCCCACCAGCCTCTGGTAATGGGGAGTGAGGCCCTGAGTAGGGTACAGGTATGGCAGAGAGCCCTGGGAGAGGGGGTGTGATGACCATGGGGTGCAGAGTTAGGGCTAGACCTTTTGGATGGACATTTGGACTTTTGATTGTTGGACTTTGTTACCCTGAAAGGCCTGGGACTAAACATGAGCTGGCTGGAGGGCCAAGTCATGAGACGAGGCTGACCACCAAGGCCTGGGGCAACCACATGCAGCCACAAGGGAGCATGCCAGCAGTGAGTCTATTATTTATTTGTATTAGGGTTCTAAGTGAGATTGAGACCCCATTGTGATAGGCACTGTTCAATCACATAATTCCTGCCCTGAAGAGTTTACAGTCTAACAGGCAAAGGGTGGGAGTAGGAAGTACTACTCTCTCCATTTCACAGAGAGGGAACTGGGGAACAGAAATAGAGTAGATGACTTTCCCAGGGAGTCTGAGTCCTAGTTCAGTGCCTTAACCACAAGACCATCCTTCCTCTCAAGTATGTGAATGCATTTAGAAGTTTGTTTACCATCACATGACACAGGTTGTGTTTGGTCCAATGAGTTAATATGCCAAAGGGGAATAGGATGCATAATTAATTTTTGCTTGTGAAACTAGGACGTGAGCCATACGATATGCATATTACCCCATCATTCCTGACTACAAAGCAGAATTGCATCTTTCCTGGCAAACAAAGATGAATGCATGCTAATTGCTGTACTAAACTTTTAATTGAAAAGTAACTCTATGCTTTTAAAAGATCTGGGGTAATAATTAGGGTCTGATTTTTTTCATGCCTTACTCAGGCAAAATTCCCAGTTGTTCCATTAACTTCAAAGGGAATTTTGCCTGAATCAATGGTGAAGGATCAGTCCCATAATGTTTTTGATTCCTTTTAACAAGTTTTTGCAATCATTCTTTGAAACTAAAATGATAGTGAAGTTTGCAGCTCTCTATTGCCTATCTCTGAGCTTTTAGAGCAAAGATATTCCAGGGGAAGTACAAGACAGTGGATGTTTTCTTCATAGCATAATTCTCAGAAGCTGGAAAAAGGCACTTTTGCCACAGATACCTCAGATTTTCACTTCATTTCAACAAGTGAGTCACATAAGACTCAACCATTTCAGTTATGCAAAATCAATATGTTACCACCCATGAATATGAGGACATTTCAAGGACAGTTTGTTACATGGAGGTGTGGGTGGGAAATGCATACAGAGGGTTGGCACTAACCCAAAAGAGCCAGTTGTACATACAGATAGCACAAAACTACCCAGTGGGTGGAAGTACACAGTACACAGAACTGATATGAGCATATTGTGATGCATTAAAATAGTTCAGGATTTTCCTTCTCCCTTGCTACAGAGTTGCACTGCACTTGAGTTCACTGTCAGCATGTTATATTGCAAATGTGAATGCAAAATTTTGAACTGCATTTCAGATAACTGGATGTGTTGTTCAAAATGTCAGGGTACATTCAGATGAACAGTAGGCCATGGAGACCTAAGTAGCTCAGTGCTCACTTGTTAACTAAACCAGCAATTTCCTTGAACTGCTACTTCAAGCTTTTGTGACTGGTAATCTATGCTCCTCCTCTATGTAAATGATGAATCATTACAGCCTGCCATGCATAAAATGGTACACACTCTAGCAATACTGGAGCTTGAATGACTCCAGTAGTTCGTTTTACCTAGGATGCTTCAAAAGCACAGTGTCCCTAGCACTGTAGTGGGGGCATTGGTTCAATATTGATTCAGAAGGCTGAGGGCAACCTACTGTATCGCCAGCAACTGCATTTTGAGGGGAGGTTTTCCATCCAAGCACTGGCCTGGCTCACCCCATTACCTCAAAAGTGAAAGAAATCTATGTTTTAACAAACAGCCTTGTTTCTTCTCTCTTTACACCTCTACCTTGATATAATGCTGTCCTTGGGAGCCAAAAAATCTTACTGTGTTATATTGAACTTGCTTTGATCTGCTGGAGTGTGCAGCCCTGCCCCCCGGGAGCACTGCTTTAAATTAAATAAATGGAGATACCCTATCTCCTAGAACTGGAAGGGACCTTGAAAGGTCATCAAGTCCAGCCCCCTGCCTTCACTAGCAGGACCAAGTATGGATTTTGCCCCAGATCCCTAAGTGGCTCCTTCAAGGATTGAACTCACAACCCTAGGCTTAGCAGGCCAATGCTCAAACCACTGAGCTATCCCTCCCCCCCTTTACTGTGTTATATCAGAATTTGTGTTATATCGGGTCACGTTATATTGGGGTAGAGGTATATTTGTAGAGGGAAAAAAAACCCTCTGCTTGAAAGTCTAAGGCTATGTCTACACTATGGACCTTACAGGGGCACAGCTCTACCCCTGCAGCTGTGCGGTCAAGGGAGTGTTTTTTTCACACTTCAACCGACAAAAGTTTTACTGACAAAACAAAGGTTTCATGACACCAGCTGTCTTAGCTGGAAATAAGAACGAATCAGTTGCAGGTGGGAGCTCTTAGATTTTGTTCAAATCCAATCTGGTCTTTTCTTCAGACACAAAAGGACAAATGCACACACAGGATCAGGGAGAAAGGAATAGCAAAAGATAGGAAAATGCAGCTTCTTTCTCAGATGCTCCAGCTTGGTTTTTGGAAGACTAGTCTACAGGCATAGGACAGAGCAGATGATCCAGGTGTCCTCTATTGACCCGAGATTTACTCTCCTGACTTGGGAAGCATTTGGTGAGGCCACTTTTATTTTTCCTTGTCTGTCTGAGGCTGGCAAGTTTTCTTTTAGTGAGGCTGAGCAGGTTGGAACCACTTTTACGCTGTCGCACCACGGGATTGGAAAATGAGATTGCCATACTCTTATTAGACAGAGGGTAAAAAGAGACTATGAAGGAAACAGCAGGAATAAGGTGCAGGCAGAAATTGACACACTTGAGTGGCTGGGTGGGTGAGGATAACAGGAGTCTTGGATCCATATGTTGGGAGTTACATATGGGGATGGTGATGGTGTCTGATTCCCTCATCTCATTTGGTCAGAACATCTTTAGAGAGCAGGAAAAAGAAGACTTGACATGTGATGGTAAATCCTGGAGTTCCAACACGCCTGGGAAGGGATTGTAATAGGGACGGTGTTGCTAGTAGATGTGGTGAGGACACTGCTGCCCAGAGCTCCCTGCCAGGCTGAACTAATTGCCAAATTGTTGGCTTTTGTTGCTGACCGTTAGTTAGATTACAAATGCTCACCTGAAATGTCCAAAAGGGGCTGGCAACGTTCTCCCATCAAAATTGCCCCATCACAACTAACGCCTAATAGTCTGTATGTGGACACTTCTTTCCATTTTAGAAGATTCCAGACAGTTGCTATAACAACCTCACTAGAAGCCTTGAAAAAATGTATTTATCAATGTCTTTACTCCGGACTTAGTTTGCACTATTTGTTTCTTTTGTCCATTTTGTACTTCCTTTCAGCAGCGCTGTTGTCTGCAGTGCTAATAGGTTACAATCACCTTCCTGCCACCTTTCCCCTACTTTGGACAAAAAGATTTCCACCAAGGCCAGGGTGCAAAACCACAGTTCCCAATTTGTACACACTGCCTGACTGCCTAAAAGTTTAAGCTTTTAACTCAGTGAGTTTTAAGTTACATCCTCCTTATCCTGCTTATGCTTGCATGCAGTCAGAAGGAATGTATGCGGTGGCTGGACCCCCTGGTTTTGTTCCCTTCTCTAGGGGCCCTGTCTGTGCACCACACAGAGAGCCCAGCTATTGTACAGGGATGTGCATATTCTAGTGTGCAGGATACTAGCCCACTTGTTCAATGCACGTTGCATATCTTTGCTCCATATGTTGTTTTCCTCCACTGAATAGTGCAAAGTTGAGGGAATGTTCAGGTTTGCTGTGCGTTTTGAGATAGCCACATAACTGATGTCTGGAGAGTTACAGAGAAGGCTTAATGAACCATTAGCAGAAGCTCAGAGTTTGAAGGCTAGCTGGTGCACTAAATCTGCAGGCTCTGGAAAATCCACTGTGCATTCAAATCCTGAATAAGACACAAACAAAAAGGAATATGGGTTGTCTTTCCTCAAACTGTGTTCCATGAGTGTTCATCATGAAACCACCACATAATTTGCCAAGACTAGCTGAACCAGAGGAACTGCCAGACCAGTGTCCCATCTAGTCTAGCATTCTGCCTTTGGCAGTGGCTGGTACCAGGTGCTCCAGCACAAGGTTCAGGAAACCCCATGCTGCCCACTTATGAAACCTGCCCATAGTTTCTTCCGAACCCCTGTCTGGCCTATGCCCTGAAACATAAAGGGTTTTTAAAAACTCCTTTCTAATATAATTGTCAAACCCTATTAAAAATCCTACTAAGCTGTTACCCTCAGTGATGCCTTGTGGCAGTGAGTCCCAAGCGTTAGTTATACACTGTGTAAAAAAGTATCTCCTTTTACCAGGTTTAAATTTGTTCCCTTTCATATTCATTGGCTGATCCCTTGTTCTTATGCTACGAGGAAGGATTAATGCCCAGTTTAGATTATTCTCAATCAGTTATTTGTATACCTTTATAAAGTCACTTCTTATTCACCTCCCCCTCAACTAAACAGTCCCCATTGTTCCATATTTCTTCATACAAGAGTTTTTCCATGTCCCCAATCATTCTTGTGCCGTGTCTCAGATTTTTCATCTATCCTCTTTGAGACACAGTGACTGGCATTGCATGCAATATTTCAGCTGAGACTGCACTGTTCATTTATGTAATGGCATAATAATATTTTCAGCATCATTCATTCTGCATGTTAACAGTTTGTTTGCTTTTTTGACCCCTGTGGCTGTATATTGAGCTGTCTGCAATGTGCCTAGGTCCTTTTTCACAGTTTGGTAGGAGAAGCCCAGGATTTGAATGTCTGGAAATTATAGGTCGGATTGAGGTGTATTGGCACAGTGATTTGGGTAAATTTATACATCGCTTGCTAGAACTATTCCTGTGTCAGGCCTATGCTATTAGGGCCTGATCCAATGCTTTGATCCAGTTTTGAATGTTCCAAAAACCAAAGCAAATTCAAATAGCATGTTAACTTCCTGTAGCGGGGCGGCCTGGCTTCCAGGCGCCCCAGGAAGCGAGGAGCCAGAACAGCCGCCAGAGTGGGCGGAGCCACCGCGGCCTGTCCCCGCCCCCCGGAAGTCAAGGGGCGGGACAGGAAGTATAAAGGCCAGGCCACAGCGCTCAGTAGCTGGCCGGCAGCGGGAGAGGACAGACGCTGACGCCCGAGCTCCCGCGGACCTGAGCCTGCCGAGAGCCCGGTATCCTGAGGAGGACTGGCCGAGCCTGCCGAGAGCCCGGTACCCCAAGGAGCGGCCTGAGCTTCCCCCCGCCGAGGGCCCAGAGGGAGCGACAGACCTACCTGGTGCTCGGGGCCCGGAGGAGCCCATGATCTGTGACCCAGCAGACGGAACTCAGGATGAACAGGTACCCATGGAGGAGGAGATGGGAAGTGGCCCGGGGATAGCAGACCCCGAACCCATGTCAGTGTGTTGCGGTCAGGATCCCCACTGACTGCGCGGCAGACGGACTTTTGCGGATAGGGCCCCGGGCTGGAACACAGTGGAGTGGGTGGGCCTGTGTTCCCCCTGCCACCCCGCGCCGGGTGGCAGTCTCTCCTCCTCCTTGTCCAAGGGGCCTGGGTCCCTGACAGACTATCTGTTGGCTGCCCTGCCCTGACCTAGGGCCTGGGCTAACCCAAACTGACCCAGCCCCTGCTACAAGGCCTGGGCCACTGACTGACTATTGGTGTGCTGCCCCGCCCTGACCCAGGGCCGGAGCTGTTAATTGTGTGCTCAGTCCCTGCATAAGGGCCTGAGCCCGGAGCTGTTAATTGGGTGCTCAGTCCCTGCATAGGGGCCTGAGCCCTGAACTGTCAATTGTGTGCTTAGCCCCTACCCAAAGGTCTGGGCCCTAACTGTTATTCGCTTTGTAGCGGGGCGGCCTGGCTCCCAGGCGCCCCAGGAAGGGACGCCCCACCCCGGAACTACTACACTTCCCTTTCCAAATAAACACACTTGTATTATGTACATTCTGCCTCAAATCCAAAGCTTAAGGCTCTGATTCCTCCTTTGGTTTGTAATAATGTTCCAAGCAGAGTAAACTGGGACTTTTAAGACTTACTGCAATGGAGCCTAATGACACCAGTTAGTTTCTTCTTTGCCCAGAAGAAGTCACTTTTTAATGTAGGACAAGAGAGAACTTTAAGGAAGGGCAAACAGCACCAAAAGGTAAAGGACTGGTTTGCTGCAGGATCTCAGTTGCCAACCATTATTAATTTGCTCATTTCAGGATTTGTCTTTGGGGCTCTCCTCGCGCTGTGACGTTAAAAGTCTTGGCAGATGTGAAAAGTAAACACATTCCCTAACGTTTGTGGCCTCTCTGTAGGGGAGGAAGGTGTGACTGATCTCTGTTTTTATCCAGGGGTTGCAAAGCGATCAGCATTACCAAGGCACACAGAGAAAAACCAGGCCAGACTGTTAGGAGGTATCTTGGGGGAGCAGGAAAAGAGAGAGAGACAGAGAGAGACAGAAGATTTAAGAAGGAACAAGAGATTATGCAAATAGAGGCTGTGAATAGCATCCTGGCAAGACAGCCCCTCCAGAGATATCTTACCACCTGCATTCTCCAGCGGGCACCTCCAACTCAATGAGAATTTGGAGCAGCTTTTGAAGAAAAGGGACGGGGGGAGGAGAAATCAGACTCAGAAAGTGCTCTCTAATTCCAGCCACGTTAAACTATAAACACTGCCAAAAAGCTGGTAATAAAATCTAATTCTTTCCGAGGACATGATGATCACTCATCTGCCCGGGAATCAGAGCCTCCTGGGAGCGTTTCTTCCTTTGTGGGGCTCCACAAAGACTTGACCTTGCAGCACTTCATATTTCATAATTGACCTCGATGTCCCCCACGCTTTTAACATCTTCCTAGATTAAAAAAAGGACATTAATCACCCTAGCCTCAAAGCGATGCTGAAAAGAAGTGAGAGGACACAACTCACAGATTCTAGGAGGCCTAGCTGAACTAGGTGATAAAGTGCATAGAAAAGGGGGAGGGAGGGAAGGGAATAACCTGCAGGCACCAAACATTGCAGAAATGTATATGGTCTCCTATTGCCTCATTAAATCAGGCAGAGCAATTGTGGAATGTACCTGAGTACCACACTCTTGCAATTTACCTCTAGAGATGGGAAATCAGTTGCTGTTTAGCGAGGTGCTTGCTTGTTATTTATGCATGTTTGTCTTGCTTATTGACTAGAAAGGTTTCCATATTTTTGGATACAGCATCGTGAAATGAATGATAAACACAAGAAGCAGCTAAGAGATGGCACAAATAGGTGACATAAACATGTCACTTGATACTTATGTATTTATGTATGCACTTATGGTTTTGTAGTCGCTATTGTGCGCTAAACCTTTGTATTTATTGTAACGATGGCAAAATGTAGGAATGGGGAAAAAAATGCACCCGAAGAAGCAATAACATCAAGGAGGAGAGAAATGGCCCCTGATTTTTGAGTGGTTGTGTGTTCAGTTTTAAAAACAACTGCGTCGAGGAGTTCAAGATGCTCCAGATGAGAGTGCTTATTAATTTCCTCATTAACACCTATGTGATAGCAGGGCCTTCCCACCTTTGAGCACCTCTCTGGTATGGGGGTGGGAGTCGGGGTGGAAGGTAGAGATTCCCAGTTACAGCATGGCAGTTCTCATCCCTGGGTCTAACCTCCTCACTGGGGCAATATTGGGACTAGGAGGGAGCAGCGTGCTGAGACCCCAGCCCTTGCATCTCCTGCCCGGGGACAGTGGTGGGATGGAGCCTGAGGATGTGGGGGTGGCCCATAAGGCGAAGGAGTCAAACAGGATCCAGCTACTGCCTGCCCATCCTTGGCCTGCTCTCTCAGTTTGGGCAGGGGTGGGGACGAGCAAGAAGGAAGCAGTGAGGTAGGATCCTGAGGAGTGGAGAAGGATGATCCTTGCCCCCCACGCCTGTCTCATTTTCCTGGGTGTGGGGGGAAAGGAGTGGGAGCCTGTGAGGCCCTTCCCCTCACAGGGGCTGTGAGACAAAGAGCCAGGCACCCAGCGGCAGCAGGTGAGACAAATGCAGCCCTTTCTGAAGAGCCCTGTGGAGAAATGCCTGATCCCCATGGAGAAAGCTCCTCTCCACAGCTCCAAGTTGAAAGCAAAGCGCCCCCTCCCCGTTATATCCCCCTGGGGTGGGTGTGGGGGTGAATGGCAGCAGGAGCCGGAGCAGAGAAAGCCAGGTTAGAGCAGATAAACCACCACTCTCGATCAGCAGGGACCCAGGCCTGGGGCTGCCCACTGGAGTTGGCCAGTTCCCCTCTCCTGTTCAGCTAGCATGAGTGCCACGGGAAAGGGCCACTGCACAAGCTTGGCCACCCTATACGCTGCGCCGCGAGGCAGCCCTCCCCTGGTCCCTTCTCTCTCCAGCCGCCCTTGATTGGGTAGCCTGGCTCCACCAACCCTGGAGACCTGAGATTATTGCAACCAATGTAAAATGATTCCTGCCAGAGCTTCCCAGGGTGTCTCTGGGGTTTTAGAGAGGGCCAGCCATTAGCTACCATCTCGAGGGTGCATACTTAGCCTTTCCAGACACTTCTCCGTGGCTCTGGGGCATAAGGTTTAACGGTATAATTCCGGCTGGAAAAGACTTTGGATTAATTCCTCCCCCTCCCTTTTTTACAAGCTTCCAAGAAAAGAAATCAACACCAACCACAAAACTCCTTTGTTGCAGGCTGGCTTCACACACCAGAGAGGAGACGGGCCTGTTCTCGGGCAGCTGACAAAGTATTAACCATTAGGCTGATCCCCTAGGATAGTGATAGTGACCCCGAGCTGGCCGTGTCTTTGGGGGGCTCAGTTCATTCCTGTATCTAAGGCACTGTCGCGTCCGCTCAGGGAAGGGCCCCTTGTGCAAGCAATGGTGCGTTATGAAAGGGGCTATTAATGCCAGGGCAGTGATGATCAGTTATTTCTAGATGGTTCACGGCTGATGGCACGATTAGCCGGTGTAACTGTAATGCCTCAAGAAATGGGGCCATGTGAAACCAGCCTCTCCTTCCAGAGACTGAGGTGAAACTCCGTCGTTCAGTGCAAGCTCTGGCAGCACTGAGCAGCGTCCTGAGGGGGTGATGGAAATAGACTAAATCCTCCATTTCCCTGCTAAATAACACGGGAAGCAAATGCACATTTCTCTGAGCACACGGTTAGCAAGACTTTTTTTGCTGCAGGTGCAGGGGGAGATCTGAACGACATCAGCTCTAAAGTATTTATGGCGCTGAAAGGGGGATAAAATGGATGCTAGATGAAGGGCCAGAAAAGCAATCCATTCACTGCGGATGATGGTGATGATGTTATTTTGATAGTGATCATTTTATGTTTCTGTGTCTCATCTGTGCAGCTCACTTTGATCTCTCTGGGCCAAATCTGCAGGTCTCCCTCAGGCAAAACTGGCATTAAAGTCAAGGTACTGAACAAAAACTTTCAGATTCATCCCTAACACTAACAGAGATGGGACGACTAAAGCATCAGGATCAGAGAGATGCTGGGTATTCTGAAGGGCATAGCAGACAACGCATTGCATGAGCTGGGAGGGAAGTAGAATCTAGCACCTAGGAAATGATTGATATGAACCAGAAAAGTTTTTCTCCCTCAGTTCTGCAGTTCATCTCTCAGGCTGTCCCTGGCTCTGCTTTGCTCCTGCCCCAGGACTCATCTGCAGGCGACTCGTCAGGCTCCATTTCCTCTCACACAGCCTGGGGTTCCCTCACCATCCACTCCAATTCACACCGCTGCGCTCCCCTAGGGAGTTGAAGGGCCGTGAAGGAGATTTCAGGCCGGTTTAGGCGCAAATCTTAGTGAGCGATAACTGATAGGCAAAGTGGCGGGACGGAGGGGCACCACATTGTCAGCTCCAGTTCCTTGCAGGGTTGTTGTGAGTTTCATTTGGGTGGTGGGGTGGTCCTGCCACCAACATGGCTACAAATTGCCATGAATCCTATTCCGATGTAAACCATTGAGGTTTTGGGGGTTTCTCTTTCTGCTAGGTTGATCCGGTGACCTTCGAGAGAATTGTGCAGCAGAGAGAGCGCTGAGGCGAAAATGGGACAAAAGTGGTCAATGCTAATGCTGCTGTTGGGAGATTGTGTGTGTGCATCTCCCTGGGTTTGTATGTGAGGAGGGCGCAGAGCTGAAATCCTTTACAACTTCAAGACACAGACCCTCTTAAATCATCATTGAAAAGTCATTAGAAATCTGCTGGAGGAGCAGGGCACAGATTGCCAAGGGATAACTCAAACCTCCCTTTGCTTTCCACAATACCTGTAATGAACTGGAAGGGATGGGGTGGAGCTGGGAAACAGATTTCCTGCCATAACTAAAGTGTCCTTTCAGCCTGCTTTGCAACAGTTTTACGATGTGTTAGAATTTACATTCCCGTGTTGTTAACCATTCTTCAGCGCAATGAAACGTTTTATCTGTCTGACCTCCACCTTTGCCATATGGTGGTGCAAACTGTTCAGTTTAAGACCAGACAAGTAAAAAAGGAGGGTCCAAGAAAATCATTTCTCTGCTCTCAGTCCTGATGGCTGCCTCCTTGTGTATCTTCCACGGAGACATTTGGAAAGCCAATTAAAAAAAGATCCAAATAGATAAACTAATAGCAGCTCAGAACATGCATCTTTCCCCCCTGTTTAGCCAATTTGCATATGCTGCTACACGACTGCCATTTCCTTTTATGGTGTGCAGAGGTACTGATGAAACTCCATTATATATGTTAGGGCTAAGAGTATAGAATGTATTTAATACTGATCAAAATCTATTTTATATTGTCATTATTGCTTTATCCTAATTCCCCTAACCTTGATAACTTTTCCAGCCAGGATCACTTGAAAAAAGAGGATTAGTAAATCACTGCTCTAATTTTGTAAAATAACCCAGTAATTCAGAATATAAAAGACCCAATTCTGCTCTTTTGAAGCTATGGTTTGTTAACTTGCAAATGTCACTAGATCTCTCCTAGTGACCTGGGCAGTGGAACTTACCCCAGTTGCTGCTATATGATTTCCCTGAAAGGATAGTTGTGGAGCTGGCAGTGGGTGCGGTTTCCAGATCTAATCTCTGCCAAATGTGGTTACTGTTTAACCCATGCCAATGTCCATATATGGTCTGTGTTGAAGTGTTAGTCTATCCAACTTCTGCCTTGCCATGGTTGTCCAATCCAGAGCAGGCTTCCTAATCATTAGGGCCCTACCAAATTCAATTTCACGGTCTTAGAATTAAAAAAAATTGTAAATGCCATAATTTCAGCTATTTAAATCTGAAATGTCAGTGTTGTAATTGTAAGGGTCTTGACCCAAAAGGAGTTGTGGGGTGGTTGCAAGGTTATTGTGTGTGTGTGGGGGGGAGGGTTGTGGTACTGCTATCCTTTCTTCTGCGCTGCTGCTGGTAGCAGCACTGCCTTCAGAGCTGGGCAGCTGGAGAGTGGCAGCTGCTGGCTGGGAGCCCAGCTCTGAAGGCAGAGCCGCCAGCAGCGCAGAAGTAAGGATGGCATGGTATGGTATTGCTCCCCTTACTTCTGCACTGCTGCCTGCAGAGCTAGGCCCTCAGTCAGCAGCAAACACTCTCTGGCCACCCAGCTCTGAAGACAGCAGTGCAGAAGTAAGGATGGCATAGTATGGTATTGCCACTCTCACTTCTGCACTACTCCTGGTGGATGCTGCCTTCAGAGCTGGGCACCTGGCCAACAGCTGCTGTTTTCCACCACCCGGCTATGAAGGCAGTGCAGAAGCAAGGGTGGCAATATCATGACCCCCCTATAATAACCTTGTGACCCCCCTGAAACTCTCTTTTGGGTCAGGACCCCCAGTTTGAGAAACACTGGTCTTCCCTGTGAAATCTGTATAGTATAGGGTAAAAGCACACAAAAGACTAGATTTCACAGTCTGCGACCCATTTTTCATGGCCGTGACTTTGGTAGGGTCCTACTAATGATTTATTTGCTGGAGATAATGTAAAACAGCATAGTGATTGTGATTAGTTTTATACGGCGAAAAGGCAATGCTTGTTGGAAATAGTAGTGTTCATGAAGCCTACATATACTCAAGAGATATAATGAGGATGGACTTACAGCTAACGCACAGGACTGGCCCTCAGGAATCTGGCTTCAATTCCTGGTTCTGCCACAGATTTCCTAGGGACCCTGGTCAAGTGTTTTAGGACCAGATTTATAAAGGTATTTAGTCCTCATTTTCCTATCTGTAAAATGGAGATATTAATACTTCAATATCATTGTGGGGTGTTCAGTTACAATGGTTATGGGGTCCAGATAAGTAAATAGATCATAGACAGCTAGCATAATTGTCAATGAATTGTGACTTACAATTGCAAACTACATATAGCCCATCAATACTATAAACTAGACCAACATATATTGCAGCATCTTGCAGTCCATATTGCTGCATTTCATGGTAGCATGTCTCTCAGTGAAGTGAAAATCACGGTTGCTCACACTGAAATCCTGCCATCCACTCTAACATTTTTATAAGCAATTTCCATTCTGTTATGGTCTATTACACAATGTGTTTTGGAAGGGTTAAGCAAAATGAAGACCACTATCAATATTTTATTTGTCACAGATGAAAAACTACATTTAAGGGTCAGTTCAGTGTAAGCCATTCATTGGTTTCGGTACCCAGAGCCCTTCAGGGAGTGTTGCCAATCCAAAGGATGTTTCTGAGTGTTAGATTTTGCATTGAGATTTTTGATAAAGCGGAAAAGTGTCTAAGAACTCCTATAAGACTATGGACCTGATTCACTGCTGCATTATTCCAGTTTTAAGTTGGTGTTAATGCTAGTGATTTTCATTGTCTGGCACTTAGACATAATTCTTGATTTTGTTCCCTTTGTCTTTAGTAAGTGCATGGTCAGGCTCATAATTGGAAATTATTATGGGTACGTCTACACTACCCACCAGATCGGCAGGTAGTGATCAACTGATTTATCGCGTCTAGTGTAGACGCGATAAAATTGATCCCCGATTGCTCTGCCGTCGACTCCGGAACTCCACTGCAGTGAGAGGCGGAAGCGGAGTCAACGGGGGAGCGTCAGCGGTCGACTCGCCGCCGTCTTCATGGCCAGGTAAATCGACCTAAGATACGCCGACTTCAGCTATGCTATTCGCGTAGCTGAAGTTGTGTATCTTAGGTCGACCCCCCCTCCCCCCCAGGGTAGACCTAGCCTATGATGTGTATGAGGAAGGTGGTAAACATACACCTAACTTTAAACAGCTGAGTAGTCATATTAATGTCATTAGGGCTATTCTGGTGCTTAAAGTGCTTAAGTCCCTTGCTGAACAGAGGGCAAATGGATGTGGCCCAGAGAGGTTGTCATGCCCAGCTCAAAGGGGCAATTCCACTGAAGTCAATAGGAGTCTTTCAATTCATGCCTTAAGGAGAGCTGAGAAGACTCAAGAACTCGATGGTATTTTCTGCTCTGAGTTACATGTATGCAATTCCATTTGCTTCAATGAGGTTGCATGCACGTAACTGTGGGCAGAATTTGAGAAAGGTCACTTGTAATTTACATTCACTGACCCATACCCCATGCCTTTCAGAAAGCAGAGGGATATATTTGTTTTGTAATAGTTTTGCCCAACCTGGCTGTGTTTAAGAGATCTGCCACCTCAAATGGGCACTGAAGGTTCACCTCTTTTGGTGCAGTCCATCCTTCAGACACAAACTTTCCAAATTGACATGGTTTTTAGAAGACAATTTGGCTCAATGGTAAGTATACGGAAAACAAAGAGGACACAAAAGTGAGCAAAATCTGTGACAGTTACGTACATCTGATTAGAACATTAGTTGAAAGTGGGATAAAAAAGCAAAACAGTCATGTCACTGTGTCTGGCATGGGTCACAACTGAGGGCCAGTGTCAGGTCAGACTGTTAAAAAACTGGGCCAACATTGGTGGGCAAACTGCGCCCCATCAGGGTAATCTGCTGGCGGGCCATGAGACAGTTTGTTTACGTTGATTGTCTACAGGCATGGCCCCCTGCAGCTCCCAGTGGCCGTGGTTTGCCGTTCCTGGCCAATGGGAGCTGCGGAAAGTGGTGGCTAGCACATCCTGCAGCCTGTGCCGCTTCCCGCAGCTCCAGTTGGCCAGGAACGGCGAACTGCGGTCACCAGGAGCAGCGGGGGGCCGTGCCTGTAGACGATCAATGTAAACAAACTGTCTCGCGTCCCGCCAGTGGATTACCCTGGCAGGCCGCGTGTGGCCCGCAGGTTGCCCACCACTGCTTTAATAGATTTAACCAAACCAGCAACAAAAGTGTGTTCCTGGATCATTATACTAGCTTACCGTGGAGCCAGACAGTCCCCTTAGATCAGTGGTTCCCAACCTGTGGCCCAGTCAGCACAAAGTTGTGGCCCATGTGACATCCTCAGGGTCAGACAGGTAGTATTGGATGTGGCCCACATAACACAATGTGGGCCGCATATGTGGCCCACAATGGTAAATAGCTTAAGAATCACTGCCTTAGACACTCCAGCCTATATTACCACTCAGACAAACTGGACTTCTATGATGAAAGGTTATTAAAACAAAAAATCACCAGCCCCAAAGGGCCAGGCATTTACTCCAGATTAATGGATGCTCAGGATCTCACAACAAAGACAAAGCTGACAGCCAATTTCTTTGGTAAACTAACTAAATATTTATTAGCTAAGAGAAAGAAATTAGAGTTATTCAGAGGTTAAAGCAGGTAAAACATGTTACAGGTGAATTAGAGCTTGTAAGTCCAAAACGATAGCAGGGATGTTAAATCTGCTAGTTTTCTACAAGTCTCTCTGGGTTGCCCAAAGAGTTTCTTGGGGACCTCAGTCCTTTTCTTCAAAACTTCCCCTCTCAGAATTCATTAGTCCTGAGATGGGGTAGGAAAGAAGGGGCCAGGGGCCTTAGTTCTCCCTTTTTAATATATTGACCCTTCCTGCTGGAAAAATCCTTGATGTGTCATGGGGTCAAGCAGTTCCAGGGCGCACATTCTTTGCCATCAGTTCTTCATATGGATTGCAAATTTTTGCTTGCACCTTCTGCGTATGTGCCGTTTGAGGTGTCTTCGGGAATGACATGGGGAAGCTCACAACATGTTTGAGTTACAAACATAGCAAAATTTCATAACCTCACACACAATGTTGATACATACATTATAACAAAACAACAATACTCAGCAGATTATAACTTTTCCAATGATACCTCACAAGGCACACTTTGTACAAGATTTATCACAATTTTGTAAAAGTGGTGACCATATTAGTGTAGACAGTAACCTTCTCCTTTAGACAGCATCACAAGTCAACACATCAGAAGGGGAAGCAAGTCTAAGGGGAAAAACAGTTCAAGAGAATTGGCAGTTTTTCAGAAAGACATTATTAAGGGCACAAGAGCAAACTATCGCACTGCATAGGAAAGAAAGGAAGTATGGCTTAACTGGGAGATCGTCAATGATCTGAAACTGAAAAAAGAATCTTATAAAAAGTGGAAACTAGGTCAAGTTACAAAGGATGAATATAAACAAATAACACAAGTATGTAAGGACAAAATTAGAAAGGACAAGGCACAAAAGGAGATTAAACTAGCTAAAGGCATAAAGGGTAGCAAGAAACATTCTACAAATACCCTTAGAAGCAAGAGGAAGACCAAGGACAGGGTAGTCCTGTTACTCAATGCAGGAGGTGGGGTGGACAACAGAAAATATGGAAATGGCAGAAGTGCTAAATGCCCTTTCTGTTTCAGTTTTCACCAAAAAGGTTAGTAGCAATTGGATGTCTAACATAGTGAATGCCAGTGAAAATGAGTTAGGATACAAGGCTAAAATAGGGAAAGAACAAGTTAAAAATTACTTAGACGAGTTAGATGTCTTCATGTCACCAGGGCCTGATGAAATACAGCCTAGAATACTCAAGGAGCTAATGGCTCTGAGGAGATCTCTGAGCCATTAGCGATTATCATCAAAAAGTCATGGAAGACAGTTTAACCTGGAAAGATAATGGAGCAAATAATCAAGAAATCAATTTGCAAACACCTAGAAGATAATAAGGTGATAAGTAACAGTCAGCATGGATTTGTCAAGAAAAAAAATCACATCAACGCAACCTAATAGATTTTTTGACAGGATAACAAGCCTTGTGGATGGGGGAGAAGCGGTAGATGAGGTATATCTTGACTTTAGTAAGATTTTTGATACTGTCTTGCATAGGAAAATACAACCTACATTCAGCTACTAGAAGGTGGGGGCAGAACTGGTTGGAAAACCATTCCCAGAGAGTACTTATGAGTGGTTCACAGTCAAGCTGGAAGGGCATATCAAGTGGGGTCCCACAGGGATCAGTTCTGGGTCTAGTTCTGTTCAATATCTTCATTAATGATTTAGATAATGACAGAGTACACTTAAAGTTTGTGGATGATACCAAGCTGGGAAGGGTTACAAGTGCTTTGGAGGACAGGATTAAAATTCAAAATGAACTGGACAAACTGGAGAAATGGTCTGAAGTAAATAGGATGAAATTCAATAAGGACAAATGCAAAGTGCTCCACTTAGGCAAAATAATCAGTTGAACACATACAAAATGGGAAATGACTGCTTAGGAAGAAGTGCTTCAGAAAGAGATCTGGGGGGGTCATAGTGGATCCTAAGCTAAATATGAGTCATTGTAACACTGTTGCAAAAAAAAAAGCAAACATCATTCTGGGATGTATTAGCAGGAAAGTTGTAAGCAAGACACAAGAAGTAATTCTTTCACTCTACTCTGCGCTGATTAGGCCTCAACTGGAGTATTGTGTCCAATTCTGGGCATCACATTTCAGGAAAGATGTAGACAAATTGGAGAAAGTCCAGAGAAGAGCAACAAAAATGATTAAAGGTCTAGAAAACATGACCTCTGAGGGAAGATTGAAAAAACTGGGTTTATTTGGTTTAGAGAAGAGAAGACTGAGGGGGGACATGATAACAGAATTCAAGAACATAAAAGGTTGTTACAAGGAGGAGGGAGGTAAATTGTTCTCCTTAACTACTCAGGATAGGACAAGAAGCAATGGGTTTCAATTGCAGCAAAGGCGCTTTGGGTTGGACATTAGGAAAAACTTTCAAACTGTTAGGGTGGTTAAGCACTGGAATAAATTGCCTAGGGAGGTTGTGGAATCTCCATCATTGGAGATTTTTAAGAGCAACTAAAATAAACAAAGTGTCCACAAGAATAACCTGCATTTGTGTGAGTGTTAATATTTCATTTGAAAATGCCTCAGCCTAATTTTTAAAATATTTTTGTTCCCGAAGTCTTTGAAAGACAAAGTAAGGGGGAAAAAAGTTAGTGAAGGTTATGATAGGTCAGAAGTAAAAATAGACAAAGGAATCTTTGGGATTTTTGCCTGTAATGTGATGTAGCAAGTGTCAAAATGCTTTTCTGTAGTAAAATTTTCAAAAGCACCTCAGAGACTTAGAAATCTAAATCCCATTGAAAGTTAATGGGACTTAGGTGCTTTTGAAAACTGTAACTAGGTCACTAGGATAATGGCAGAAAAGTGTATGGGGCTCTTTCATGTAGAGATGGGCAAAAAACTAACATTCTTGTATCTAAAATCTACTGATTCACTTAGCTGTTTTTTGTGACCCCTTTCATTCACTTATTTATAAGAATATTCACAAAAAGCGAAAGAATACTACAGCAGTGCAAATATTTTGCCACAGTATTTGCATTGGAAGCCCTTTCATGGCCATTTTGATAAAGCTCTTTTTACTATTTGCACTTAGATTTACTTACCAATTCAGAATGTTCACCATAAAAAGGATGTCACCTGTTTATGAAATGTAGGGCATCCAATCAGGGAACAGAAACAATATCATGTGACTCAGATGACCAATTATATGTTGTGAAGCACAAATGATACATAACAAATGGTGAGCATGATTGGTTTGTGAACAAATTACAAACTAACATTTGTTTGCATCAACTATTTTTTGAACAATTACAAATAAAGAACAAATCTGTAAAAACAGCAATGGATAATTTATAACCAGAAAAAGAACTAAATTCCTCACATTTTGAGGAACAATGAACAATTTGACCAGCTCTGTGTGAATCAGTCATAACAAACAGACCCTTTTGACTTCTCCTGGACAGCTTTCACATGAAAAGGCCCATATCCAGTGGTGAGCTGGAGCCGGTTCCCACCATTTCGCAAGAACCGGTTGTTAAATTTAGAAGCCGGTGTAGAACCGGCTGTTAAAGGGGTGGGCGGGTGGACAAAACTCTGGTTTGCGGGCCACATCCAACCCGTGGGACCATCCTGTCCCCCGCCTGAGCTCCCAGCTGGGGAGGCCGAGGTTCCCTTGGCCCCTTCCCCTCCCGCCCCCGCCCCCGCAGAGCTGCAGTGTGCTGAGCTGCTGGCGCCAGTGCTCTGGGCAGCTCAGCTCCTGCCACTTTGAGTGGCAAGGATGGGGGGGGCTGCGAGCTCCAGTGGGCCGCGCGTCATGACCCGGCATCCTTACACGCTGCCCTGAGCAGCATGGTATGGGGGCCGGGCCGGGGCTGGTAGGAGGGTTTGGATAAGGCAGGGGCTGGGCAGGGAACGGTTGGAGGGGCAGATGTTCTTGGCGGGGGAGACAGTCACAGACCGGGGAACGGTAGGGTTGGGTAGGGTGGGAGTTCCGGGGGTCTGTCAGGGTGGTGGTGGATGGGGTTAGGCAGAGGTGAAGCCGGTACACCCCGGTTCGGCGTACCGGCAAGAGCCGGTGCACCGTACCAGGGTGGCCCGGCTTCCCCAGGGGGCAATTTAAAGGGCCTGGGGCTCCAGCTTAAATTGCCACCAGAGTCCCACTGCTGGAGCCCTGGGGTAGGGCTGCAGGGCTGTGGGGGCTATTTAAAAAGTCCAGGGCTCCTGCTGCTTCTACCACCCCGGCCCTTTAAATAGCCGCCAGAGCCCCGCCACTTCCCAGGGCTCCGGCTATTTAAAGGGCCGGGGCGGTAGAAGCAGGGGAGCCCCAGCCCTTTAAATAGCCCCCAGAGCCTGGAGCTGCTGCTGCTACCCCGGTAGCGGAGGGGGGAGGAGAAACTTGCCGGTTCTGAGGGGGGCAGGACGAGGGTTGGGGTCGGATGGGTGGGTGCGGGGGAGACAGGCACATGAGGCTTGTACTCACCGAACGGTTCCCTACCGGGTCTTCGGTGGCACTTCGGCGGCGGGTCCTTCACTCACTCCGGGTGAAGCACCTGCTGCCGAAATGCCGCGGAAAACCCAGAGCGAGTGGACCCGGTAGGGAAACGGTTCTTAGGATTTTGGGAGCTCATCACTGCCCATATCCTGCAAACATTTAATTTGTGGATAATTTAACTCAAGTTACTAGTCTCTGAACCCTTGAACCCACTGAAGTCAATGGAAGTTTTGTCATTGACTTCAATGGGGACATGATTTCAACCACTCACATGGGGACTACTTACATGAATAAACTTATGCACACTGTTAAATGTTTGCAGGAGGTGGGCTAGAGTTATTTCTATGGCTAGTTCTGGCTCTATATAATGAAAGCCTCTGTTGACTTTGACTAACTTATTAAGATCCCAACTCTAGCATATTTAAATCTTGAATTTATTCTCTTGTTTACTAGTGGGTTTTGTAGCTCAAGAATATTGCTGCCTCACCATATTTTTTGGTGTGCTGCTTACTGTATCTGTTGGGAACAAAAAGATACAAAATAGTTGCAAACATAGAAAATAATGAATTTTCTGGATAATTTTGGTGGAGTGGATAGAGGTGGATGTGATTTGACTTCAGATCAGAGTCCACAAAAGTGTTTGGCAAAGTGCAAAATGAAATGCTTTCCCTTTCTTCTGTGAAATGAAATTAAAAGGAAATATAGAAGCAGTTTTGCACTATTTACTTTGCTTCCATCACTGTCCCTTTAGTGGAGGGTAGCAGAATGCAAAGCAAAAAATAAATGATTTCAAGATTTCTCAGTTTGGAGGCACTCAATAACTGTAGCGTTTTCGCCCTTCTCTTGCGTCTCATTCACCTTCTATTGAAATGCTTCAGGGAGTGCAGTGAAATTAACCCATTCACGGTGTGTCAGCTCATAATTAGAATTCCTATTCAGCCTTATTAGCCATTGATATTAGTCATGGGCCTGATTTTCAGGTCCACTGCATAGTGCACTGGAGAGGAAAAGCATTTAAGTTGTATAAAATGCTATGCAAAACAGTAAAAAGTAAGCTGAATGGGAGTGTTGTTATGCTCCTTTTGAGAGCAGGGATGAGTACTCCCTGTTACACATGGCATGCACTGAGGTTTTGTGCCCTCTCGGGAAGTTGGGCATAGTTATGAAAAACAGAGGCATAGTCAAGGGGAGAGGGGCTGTCGTGCATTTTGCTCTCTTAGGGCTGGTCTAACTAAAACTGGATTTAGTTAAAAGTTGGTGCTGCCCTGTATAGACACACTTAAATTGGTTTATATCAATTCAGTTAGCTACGAGGGGAAGCTAAATTGATATAAGGTCATTTGTAAACTGACGTAAGGCTGCACAATCGTAGAGCTAAATCAACTTAAAAACAATGTTAGTTATGTCACATGCTGCTGGGGATACCCAGAATTGTGAGTCACTGTGTTATCTTTGTCTTAGCAAGAGTGAGCTTCAATGGAGATTCGACTGTGTGTCAGCTCCCAGCCACACCAGTCTGCCTTCCTCACCAGCAAACTCTGTGAGATTCTATTAGTGGTCTGCATCCTCCTAGCTCCTCAGAGATGTTTCTCTGCAATGCACAGCACTTATCACTGTACATTCACAGGAGATACTAAGTTTGTTGCTCTTTTAAAAAGTCAGCACATTGCAGCTTATTTACTTAATTGGGATAAACACACCCTTCCCTGACTGCTTTAGAGTAACACTAAAGCCAGTTTATTAACAAAAGGAGGTAGGATAAGTGATACCAAGTAGAAGGAATAAAGATAGAAATGGTTACAAACACACAAAAGTATAAATATGCTTTCTAATGGCTAAGACTTAAGTTAACAAGCTATTGTCTTTGTTCAAAGGTAGCTTCCTCACCAATCTTCCTTTCCCAGCATTAGCTGGCTAACTCATAGGCCTGGTCTACACTATGAGTTTAGGTCGACTTTAGCAGCGTTAAATCGAATGAAGCCTGGACACGTCCACACGACGAAGCCCTTTCTTTCGACTTAAAGGGACCTTTAAACCGGTTTCTTTACTCCACTTCCGACGAGGGGATTAGCGCTAAAATCGGCCTTTGTGGGTCGGATTTGGGGTAGTGTGTTCCATAGCCTCCTCACCCAGATGCCCAAGAACGCGGTGGGGAGGCCTCTGGCCACCCAGCCACTCCACCCCAGATGATTGCCCAAGCATCAGAAGGCTGGCCTTCAATAAGAGTTAAAGTTTTAAAGTTTTAAACTGCAGTGTGTCTTTGTCTTTCCCTCCTCCCCCACCCCACCCGGTGCTTCCCTCCCCCCCCCTCCACCCCGGGCTACCTTGGCAGTTATCCCCCTAATTGTGTGATGAATTAATAAAGAATGCATGAATGTGAAGTAACAATGACTTTATTGCCTCTGCAAGCGGTGCTCGAAGGAGGGAGGGGAGGGTGGTTAGCTTACAGGGAAGTAGAGTGAACCGGGAGTGGGAGGGTTCATCAAGGAGAAACAAACAGAAGTTTCACACTGTAGCCTGGCCAGTCACAAAACTCGTTTTCAAAGCTTCTCTGATGCGCACCACACCCTGCTGTACTCTTCTAACCGTCCTGGTGTCTGGCTGCGCGTAATCAGCGGCCAGGCGATTTGCCTCAATCTCCCACCCCGCCATAAATGTCTCCCCCTTACTCACAGATATTGTGGAGCGCACAGCAAGCAGCAATAACAATTGGAATATTGGCTTCGCTGAGGTCTATCCGAGTCAGTAAACTGTGCCAGCGCGCTTTTAAACATCCAAATGCACATTCCACTACCATTCGGCACTTGCTCAGCCTATAATTGAACAGGTCCTGACTCCTGTCCAGGCTGCCTGTGTATGGCTTCATGAGCCATGGCATTAAGGGGTAGGCTGGGTCCCCAAGGATAATGATAGACATTTCAACATTCCCAATGGTTATTTTGTGGTCCGGGAAGAAAGTCCCTTCCTCCAGCTTTTGAAACAGACCAGAGTTCCTGAAGACGCGAGCATCATGTACCTTTCCTGGCCATCCCACGTTGATGTTAGTGAAACGTCCCTTGTGATCCACCAGGGCTTGCAGCAGCATTGAAAAGTATCCCTTGCGGTTTATGTACTCGGTGGCTTGGTGCTCCGGTGACAAGATAGGGATATGGGTTCCGTCTATCGCCCCACCACAGTTTGGGAATCCCATTGCAGCAAAGCCATCCACTATGACCTGCACGTTTCCCAGAGTCACTACTGTTGATATCAGCAGGTCTTTGATTGTGTTGCCTACTTGGATCACAGCAGCCCCCACAGTAGATTTGCCCACTCCAAATTGATTCCTGACTGACCGGTAGCTGTCTGGTATTGCAAGCTTCCACAGGGCTATCGCCACTCGCTTCTCAACTGTGAGGGCTGCTCTCATCCTGGTATTCTGGCGCTTCAGGGCAGGGGAAAGCTGCCAAGTTCCATGAAAGTGCCCTTACGCATGCGAAAGTTTTGCAGCCACTGGGAATCGTCCCACACCTGCAACACGATGCGGTCCCACCAGTCTATGCTTGTTTCCAGGGCCCAGAATCGGCGTTCCACGCCATGAACCTGCCCCAGTAACACCATGATTTGCACATTGCTGGGGCCTGTACTTTGTGAGAGGTCTATGTCCATGTCAATTTCCTCAGCACTCTCGTCACCGCGCTGCAATCTCCTCCTCGCCTGGTTTTGCTTTGGCATGTTCTGGTTCTGCATATACTCCAGGACAATGCGCGTGGTGTTCATAGTGCTCATAATTGCTGCGGTGATCTGAACGGGCTCCATGATCCCAGTGCTATGGCGTCTGGGCTGCAAAAAGGCGCGAAACTAGTATCTGACGGAGAGAGGGAGGGAGGGAGGGGTGAGTGACGACATGGCTTACAGGTACAGGGAATTAAAATCAACAAAGGTGGCTGTGCATCAGGGAGAAACACAAACAACTGTCACAGAGAATGGCCCCCCCAAAGATTGAACTCAAAACCCTGGGTTTAGCAGGCCGTTGATTTCACGGAGGGAGGGGGAAGCAAATGGATACAGAACAAATCTGGTCCATCTATTTTTTACATCTTAAGCTGGCAGCAGATGGTGCAGCATGACTGATAGCCATCGGCATCTTCTGGGTGCTTGGCAGAAAATGGTGTACTACGACTGCTAGCCATCATCATCAAGACGGTTCAATAGGCCAGGAGACAAAACATGTCTGCCCAGGTGCCTCTGATTGAACTCACTGAGGAGTACGACGATGACGGATATCAATCGTAATACACCATCCACTGCCAAAAGGCAAGGAGCTGCTGCTGTGTAGCAATGCAGTCCCACATCTGCCAGCACCCAGATAGACGATGAAGGCTACCAGTCATACTGCACCGTCTACTGCCAAAAGGCAATTAGCTGCTGCTGTGTAGCAATGCAGTACCACGTCTGACAGCCCCCAGATGACATATGGTGACGGTGAGCTGAGCGGGCTCCATGCTTGCCGTGGTATGTTGTCTGCACAGGTAACCCAGGTAAAAAGGCGCGAAGCGATTGTCTGCCGTTGCTCTGACGGAGCGGGAGGGGCCTGATGACATGTACCCAGAACCCCCCGCAACACTGTTTTTGCATCATCAGGCATTGGGATCTCAACCCAGAATTCCAATGGGCGACGGAGACTGTGGGAACTGTGGGATAGCTACCCACAGTGCAACGCTCCGGAACGCGACGCTAGCCTCGGTACTGTGGACGCGGTCCGCCGACTTAATGCACTTAGAGCATTTTATGTGGGGACACACACAATCAACTGTATAAAACCGATTTCTATAAAACCGGCTTCTATAAATTAGACCTAATTTTGTAGTGTAGACGTACCCTTAGCCAGGATCCTCACAGAGTTCAAGGCAAACTGGTTTTCCTTGTCTCCTCAGGTGAAGGATCATCCGAAGTCTGTGTGTGTGTCCTTATATCTCAAGTCTACCATTGTTTCAAGGTAGAAATTGAATCTCTGGCTTCAGTCTCCTTTCTCCTTTGGTGGGAGAGAGGGAGGAAGTCGGAGGGGACTGACTCCATCATTATTAAGGTGTTCACTTGTGTATTCCAATGTGATGCTTCCTGCTTCAAATTTTACAATGTAAACGTTCTCTTCCTGCAGCCTCCAATATCAATGAATATCCCACTGAATTTGACTGCATCTGGTTTGAGGTGTTGGCCTCTTTCCTTAGTCTTGTGGAAACCGGTTTGCCATCCCCCTTTGATGTGCCTGGTTTAAACACCTTTTGGTTATGGACTTTAAAGGATATCCGTGAGTATCCATAATGGCACACACAGCATTGTCACATACATTTCACAATGATATTATTGACCAGTGTGTTATTAGTTTTCAGATGATGTCTTACAGAGCATATTTTGTACAAACAACATTGCAGTAGTGGGTAGGGTGTGAACACAGGGTACCTAGGATTACAAGGTAGACTGCTGCAGGTTGTGTGTGCAGACAAAGCCTCAGTGATGTATAAAGAACTGCCATTAGTAGAGCACAAACCTTTTGAAGGATGCTTGTAAGTGTATCTTTTCCGGTCCAAACCAGCGCACAATGAGCAAACAGGAGCAGAGATTCAGAGCCATCAGTCAAGCATTATACTGTGGTGGCGCATGCAAGACTGCTCATGGCTGATGATACTGATTGGTATTGGTGTGGTCATGACATGATTCAACTTCCAGAGACAGACCTTAATGACATAGGGTACAATAGCTCCACAGCGGTTGGATGGCGGTCAATCTGCTAGATCCTAAGCCAGCGTTTCTCAAATGCGGCCACCAGGGACTTTTCTTGAGGCCACAGCCTCCTGGGCCGGAGGAGAGGGGGCAAAGTAGTGGCCCCTCCCCCTCCCTGTTGCTCCTGGATGCACTGCCTTGGTGTTGGTTGCTGGGGCTGCCAGCAGTGGTTGTGCCTTGCCCCCCTTTGGAGACACCTGGTGCACAATGCTGGAGGAGCAGGCACCCAGTGAGTTCCCACCTTCCCAGGGGCGGTGGGGCTCAGGCTTTGGGATTCCGCCCTGGAGTCACAGGGTGGCAGGCTCTGGCCACGGGCTTTGGGCTCTAGTCCCAGGCTCCGGCTGCATGGCCCCAGGCCCCAGGCTCCGGCGGTGGGGCTTCAGGTTCTAGCCCCCTGATGCCTCCCCTGGCCCCCCATCGAGGGCTTAATTTGTCCCCAGGCTTGGTAGGGCTGAGTTATGTTTGTTAATATCACTTTTCACAATGGACTTACTAGATAGCAATAAATAAATGACAATGATTTGGATGTGTATATGTGTATGTTTATTTGTTTTTCCTAAAGTTAATTAAGTGTTTTAGGAAAAAGTGTGAGAGCGGCCACCAGCAAGAGTTGGTGACCGCACTCTGAGGCCACCAAAAATTTTGTCCTAAGAACCCCTGTCCTAAGCTGTATTGTTCTGTTCAGTAACACTCTTCATACTATGCAACAAGTGTCACTGTCACTGGTGGTAGGATGGCCACACAGTGATGCACCTACTATTTCAGACCAGTATCAGCGCTGTGGCTCACCCCTGCAGCAAGAGATCAGGTTGGTAGCCCTTAAGGGTGAGCCCTCACCAGCATAATGTTACTGCTACTTCTAGTTATCCTGGGAGCTGCCATCAGCTGATTATATGGCAGTGTTGACACTTAACTTCACTCTTTTCAGGCCATAGAGACTTGCTCTTAAACATGCCCAAGGCAGCCTTAAGAAGCATAGTTTGGGGGACTAGTCAGCTGCAAGAAGCATTACTCTCTTTCCATGAGTTTTTATGGGTTTCCTTTTCTTTGCGGGTATTTTTTGGCTAAGGGGACTATCTGGGCCCATAAATGAACACCTTCTCAGTAGGAAAGCAAGAGCCCAAGCTTCTCTGTTTGTGTGTTGATGTCAAACATACATACATTTGTCCAGCCTGAAAATTGGAGTCCCAGGGTTAGGTCCTGGCTCCCAGCTTGGTTATTATAATGTCCTCCCTCGACATTCAATTTCACAAACTAATGCTCACATCACAAACAGTCAAATAATAAATCTGAAGTTTAAATCCCATATTTACTAAGGCTGCGATCCTAACAAACACCCATTTAAGCACAAGTAGTCCAATTGACTTAATAGGATCACACATGAAAATAAAGCTAAGCATGTATGCCTGTTTGCAGGATCAGGTCCTAAAATAGTAAATATTTTCTGTAAGTCAGAAGTCATTTGAAATGCTGTTCCTTCTTAATTTCTGCAATTCTTATTAGTTTAATTAATCACCATGCTCTTTTAAAATTAAAGAGTCCAAAATATTCAACTTGTACTCTAGGGTGGAGCAAAATAAATACAAGCAGTGAATCTGTTTCTTGTGAGCTGAATTTGGGAGAAGTAGAGTCAAATTATGCACAAATATATATGCAGAATAAATCAGTATATTAAAACCAGCAATATATTTGTACAGTGATTACTTGTGAATGCATATAGCATTGTAATGTCCAGATAATGGAAACAATTTGTTTTAGAAACAGTCCAGAGGTTGCTAATTTCCAAATAATAGGAAATGGTTTGCTTGCTAGGTTCTCTTTTTTCAGTACTTCTACTGCATATAGAGTGGAAATATACAAAGGATCAGAGGAAAAAGCAGTGTGAAAAGTTCAAGATCTCCAACAGCTATGGCGACCCCTGCTGTACAATTGCGAGAGCAGATTCTATAGCAAAGAGCTAAGGCCTGTGTTCTTTAGGTTACCAGTGTTTGACTAACTAGCTAGATTTCTCTCACTGTGCAGGAGTACAGAAATGTTTAAAAATGAATGTATGTGTGGGCAAACAAGCAGGCATGCTGAAAAGCAGGGCCTTTATTATTTTTCTATGACTATACTGTCTGAATACGTTTGAAAAAATTATATTTGCACTGATTAATTTAGGAGATCTAGTGGACATTCTTCTACCAGCTTATTTCTTCCTTCTTCTATTTCACTCCACGGCCAGGGCATATGAGACATGATGATGAGGGGGGTGATTATTATTAATCCAGCACGATGTGTGTATGGCATTTTCTACACAAAGCCAACCAGGTTCCCACCCTGGATGCATTCAGAGTTGAAAATTCTCATCATCTCACAGGACTTCATAAACTAGGACAGTAAGCAAAAGCTTGGTGAGATGGGATGGGCAGATGAGGGCTAGTGGTAGAGAGCATGAGCTATGCTTGTTACATATGCCTCTGGTTAGTTGCTCTTAGAGGTTTTGTTAAAATTAGGTTAATGTATTAAAATGCTGTGGCAGTGTCTAGGATGAAGAGTGGGCCCCTTTTTTACCAATGGAATGTGATTATGGAGATGAAAGGATTAGCCTAGGTCTTACCTAGCTCTTGCAGCAGTTGGGTGTGGGACAGGCAGGCATCCCTTGCAGGCTAACAAGGCTGAAGCAGAGTATTTTTTCTGGGACTCTTTGCCACCTTATACTCCCCTAGGAACAGGGCATAAGGAAGAAATGTGTTTCCTCTAGTACTTGATGCAATTAAGTTACATAAGCAGTAGGTCACGTCTATGGAAAAGCCTATGGAATTTAATAGATGAACCAACCTATGTAATTTAATAGAGAATGATAGCCATTTTATAGGTCTTTTGAACCATCCCATCAAATTTGATAGCAATGATATAATTCTTGATTAAATTCTATAGGATGCTTCAAATCCCTATGCAAAGGATATCATGTTTTCTTAAACCCTGTAGGCTTTTAGAATAAATGTCTATAGACACTACTAAAACTTTATAGGCCCTTGGTTTTATCCCCCTGTAGGAGTTTTGGATATGGGAAAACTAGGGAGGCATGGAAAAAAAAGGAGGCGGTATCCACAGGTCCACAGCTCCTGGACTGCGGCAAGGAGGGGAATGGAGAACCTACCCCAGCAGCAAGCAGGCTTGCATTTACTTAGCTTACATTAGGCTAAAACAAAGGGAAAATAGCTAAACAGCCAAGGAAAATGATCTAGAGTTAAAGAACAGTCAAAAGACACATTTAAATAATAGAAGAGGATAAGAGCAAACTAGACGAGAACTTACCACAGACATGCCTCTTGTGGCTGGAATAGCTGCTCTCTCCCTCTAGGGCCCCCTGCTGACAGCTGCTCCAGTGTCCTGCAGTGATCTTCCTCTTCTCATGTCTCAGCCCCCTGGCCAGGTCTCATTTTAATCCCACATCCTCCAGGGTAAGAGCCAGTGTGAAATACCCTTACAAAAGGCCTTTGGCCCCAACTCTGGTCTCCACATGCTTCTCTGAGGGGCTCTCAGTCATCCTTATCCCATTCTCAGGGGTCTTCTGCTACCTTCCCCAGGGGCTGGTAGGGGAACCCAGGCCCTTCCACTACACAGGATTGCAATCCAGGGACCCAATAACAGGCACCCAATGTCTGCTCTGTCAGACTCCTTGCTGCTCCTTCCCCAGACTTCTTTCTACCATAACCTCTTTTTCAGGTCTTCCTCCTACAACCTCTCGAGGTCCACCCTTCTTTCAGGGATAGGACTGGAAGGGCTCTCTCCTGGAAATTCCCCCAACAAAACCCAAATTAAAAGTACAGTCAAACCCACTGTTGCCCTCCTCAGAACTGACCTTTCACCCCCTCTGTCTCTCAGTTGAACCCCTTCCCCCAACTCTCTCTCTTTGGAAGTCCAGAGCTTGCTCTGTCATCTGGGTTCATCACCAGAGCTTGTTCCATCTTGGTGGCTGTGCTCAGCATGCTGTGTCTCCCCTGGCATCCTGCCAGACTTAGCTACTCAGGAGAGAATCCCAGGGCCAATTGTCCCCCAGGGCTTCCTCTTTGACCCTGCCAGGCTCTCAACTTTTTACCACCAAAACAAAGACTGCAGCATTCTTTCCAGCTCTCCCTGCAGCCCCCTTCAAATCTGTGCTTCCTTTCATCCCCCAGCTCCTTCCCCAGCAGGGCTTCATCTTTCATTAAGCCTAGCCCACCCTCCAGGTGCAGTCAGTTGGGTTAATTGGCCTCTCAGGCCCACATTAACCCTTTCTGAGTGAGGCTGAGGTATATACCCCATCACAGCCCGTAAGTAAGGGTTACAAATTGTACATGAGAAAAAGAAAAGAAATTAAAAATATCTTATCATGTGATATCGTCTCTTTCTTTCCCACCGTAGTAACTGCCCTTTGCCTTGTTGTCTCTTGAGACTGTAAACTCTTTGCGGGAAAGCATCTGTCATCTTACACGTCTGTGAAGTGCTTTGCACACTTTTGAGTGACTAACAATCACTCTTCAATGTGTCCTAGCTGGGACCAAATGAGAGTGAAATAAAAATTTGTCTGGATTTTATCCAAACAGATACTGAGAAATCGCCTTCCTTAGCAAAGTGTTTGCACCAGGGGGAAACTTCAAGTGCCTGATCATTTCCCCGGCCCTCCCTCTGGGAAAATCATGTCACTGTGTCAGCTCCTTTGGCTTCTTAAGCAATGTAAAAAGCAGACACAGCTTAACAACAATCCAGCACCAGGAGGGAAGCAATTTGCAACCTCTCCCCCTTCTTGCCACTAACATAATAATATACGTTGGAAACACTGTCAGGATAATCTGAAAACAGCAATGCTGATGGATCTGATAATGCACACAGCTTATCTGTGACTCTTGGAATGAGTATTCATCACATTTTCACATCTAGCTGATGCACTGCTAGACTGATGTGCAATGAAATGGGGTCCCTGTGTCTACACTGTACAGCTTATGTATTATCTATTGTATTTTTTTGCAAAGAGCTCCTTTGTGTTATAAGTCTTGTCATTAGTGCAGCCCAGCTGGGATTTGCTGGAAATATATTTGGTCTGGCAACACCTCTTACTGAGTGGTTGAGTCCCTAAAAGCTTTCTTTCAAATGATGAAATGAAAACAAAGGAGACATAATTAGCTAGTGTGTGATAATAGAAATGCTTGTACCCAGCTACTATAGAAGTCATTTAATGAAGGATAATCTGTACGGAAGCCTGCACACAACTGCTGTAAAATATTTAAGTCTTTTAATGAGAGAAGGGATATCCAGAGGAGGGTTTGCTAAAGTGATTAAGAGAAATGTCTTTCATAACTGTTTTATGTGGGGTTCATGATTCCTAAACTGAAGTTTGTAGCTTTCTTGAAGCCATAGTAGCAATAAAACTTTTATACACCACTGATACTTAAAAGCTAAATACAGCACATTAATTTTATATGTCTGAGTGAGAACATAAATGTACCGTTTTCGATGTTCAGAAAATCCTATATTTGCTTTTGAGAAGCATCTCCAGCTTTTTCCATTGTGGTAGATTGTTGAGGGACTATGGGTGAGCAGTTATTAATCTTAAACAACATTAAATTTATTTCTAGGGCTTACCTTTCCTTCCTTCCTCCCAAATGAGCACAGACAATTATTTGAGTTCATCCACAAGTTACTGGGCTGGAAGGAGGAATCACTTGGTGAAATTCTATGGCCTGTGTTACACAGGAGATCAGACTAGGTGATCATAGTGGTCCCATCTGGCCTTAGACTATAAATGTCTATTAAACATTTATCCTTTCTTTGGGAAAATTCTGGCCCAATGCTGAGAACATCAGGACACATGTGCATAGAGGCTTCCCCACAGACTCTGTGCCTCCCCAGTAATGCGGCATGGTTTTTCTGATGAGCTGTTGTGACGAAGTGGGGGATTTTCTTATCTTTTCGTGGTTTTCCAATGGTTTGCATGCAGAAGGAGTGGGACTCAGTGCCCCTGGGTGTTACTGGTTTAACGAGGTGAGGGAGAGGGAGTTTGTTGTTGCAGAGGACTGGAGAGGGAAGTTGGGACCCCAGCCGATGGCCTGGAGGAGGGACACCCCGGCAACTGGTGACCTGACGACCCTCACTGGAGACCCAGTTCAGGAGTCGCAGCCAGTTCTGCCCAGGGGGAGGACAATGGGCTGTGAAGAGAGGACCCCATGACCTAACCAGCCGGTTCCAGCCAGAAGGGGAGGGGGGGGGGGGGCGGAGAAGAGAGGAGGCCCAGAGGACCCTGTTTACCTGGAAAGAAGACAATGGACGGAGGCGGGCCTGAGGCCGGTGATATCAGATGCCCAGCTGGGAAGCAGGGGGGCTCTGGGCTGGAGAGGGGGAGCAGGCAGAGCCCACCTGGGTGCAGGGGAGACTGGGATGTGCTGTGCTGAGGGAGGCCAGGCCTGAGGGTCAGAGGGTTTCCTGTGTTGTGTTCAGTTGCTCAATAAACCCTCCCGTTTTACGCTGGCTGAGAGTTACTCCAGTCTAGAGAACAGGGTTGCATCAACCCCTTCGGGGGTCCAAAGCGAGTGGACTCCCAGAAGGGGCCCACGGCAAAAAACAGACGTGCGGATGTGGCAGGTAAACAAATCGGCCCTGCCTGCCAGGGGGCTTATCCTGGTGGGCCGCGTGCCATAGGTTGCAGATCCCTGTGTTAATTCTTGCAATGATAGCAATCAAGTGGCAGCTAAAGAGATTACTCCTGTGACACTGGTGGACCAGGTGTCTGCTCAGGCCAAGGTCCCCATGCCTCAGTTCAATCCTGACAACAAACACATAGCTGGAATCAGTCTGGCTCACTTGTGTGTTAGTATTGTAAAAATAGGTATTAGAGTTATAAGAATGTGTTTAGTGTTTAGACTTTATTGAATGCTTGTGAATTGCTGCCTGCATTAATCTCACTTATAACATCTGTATCCTATATTGTAAGATATACTTGAGCATTTGCATTGTAAGCCTTTATTACTGTGTAAATCACCAGACAGGAGAAAGATATTAACCGGTGTGAAATGCTGGTCTCCAACAGAAGGTATTATGTCCTGCCTGACAAGGAAGGCCCATTGACACCAAACAGACTAAAGTGGAATGTTAAAGAGGACAAACTACTTTGTTGTTTACTCTCCCCTCCACCACAAAGGTGAGTCTTGCAAGTGAATTCCTAAAAAAGGAGGAATCATCTCTCTATGCTGCTTGGACTCTGAGGGTATGTCTACACTTGAATAAAAGACCCTCAGCACGGCTGCTACTGGCCCAAGTCAGCTGATTCAGGCTTGCTGGGATCAGGTTGCAGGGCTAAAAATTGCTGTATAGATGTTCAGACTCAGGCTGAACCTGGGCTCTCGTGCCTTCCCTCCTTGCAGGGTCCCAGAGCTTGGCTCCAGCTGCAGCCTGAGCCCCAAAGTCTACACAGCAATTTTACAGCCCTGCAACCCTAGCCCTGCTAGCTTGAGCCAGCTGACCCAGGCCAGCTGCGGGTGTCTAACTGCTCTGTAGATGTATCCTATGGGGCAAGGTTTTCTAGGCATAAGCAAGAGAACCCCAGTGCTTAGCCTGAGTTAGCCCCAAAGGACATATAGAGTTTATTATAGAAGCTTCTATTACCTTTTGAAATTTAAGATTGGAACTCATATGTGTGAGTATGTTTACTTGTGTTAACCTTGTAAGTAACTCTCATTTTCTTTTCCTATTTAATAAAGCTGTAGGTAGTTTATTATAGGATTGGCTACAAGATCTCTGGTATGAGATCTAAGGTGCAATTGACTTGGGATAAGTGACTGATCCTTTGGGACTGGGAGCAACCTGAATATAGCTGTAATTTGTGATGTAAGGGACAATCCATCACAAAGATATGCACACCTGGGTGGCAAGACAGAGTGTATCCAAGGGGACCGTCTGTGACTCCATGCCAAGGCTGTTATAGTACCAGTGGAGTTTACACTTGATACTTGCTTAGTGAAACCTAAATATAGGACTCACGGCCAATCTGGGGTTTGTGCCTGGTTCTTAACAGTCTGCCCTGAGGCTGGTATTCATGGTCTCAAGCCACTGCAGGACAGCTTGACACTTCTATTCTGGTATTAGTTATGAATCAGGCAGTAATATATTGTGGAGGTATGTGTCGTAACTTTAGTTAAGGACAACTTATGGTACCATGCATCCATAAGATTTACCACGCTAACCTCCATTTAAAGGGGTCAAACATCTTGTTGCAGCCATTTCATATCACATCAGGCTGGAACTTGATAATAAACCTGGATGCAAATTTCTGTTGGAAAAAAATGGTATAAAGTAGTAGCAAGCATGTTTAAATTGGACAGTTTCAAGTATGCTTGGACATCTAGAAAAATGGTATTAATTTTAATAAAAACGCATTTCTCAGGGCATAAGCCTTTGAATATTTGAGTGATTTTCATTTTCTTCTCAATTTTTAACAGTTCTAAAATGGCTGTTTTTAATTTGTGAAACAGGTATTTCCCATTGGAAGCTATTTTCTTTTTAGAACATCTTTTACTATTGATAATGTAAATTTTTATTGTGAAGATGTTACAATAAAGAAGTTGCTATTCTATTGCTATTAAAACATCCCCAAAGAAGTCAATAGGCTGTTGATGCTATAATGATCTGTGTTAGTTACACTGTAATAACAGGAATAAAATACTACGATAAAAAGGGTACAATATTATCCAGGGTCCCATTTAATGTGATCAAAGCAAGGACATGCAAAATAAAGACTTTCATTCTATCCTTAACATCCTCTTCAGTGCCTTGTTTAGGTCATCCTATCCTGTGAGGCTTTTGATAAAGAACCAGTGTAACAAATGAAAATTTTGCCACTGGTTTCAGTACAAACAGGTTAAGGCCTGTGTGATTACAGTACCTAAGTATGGCAGAGTGGATTGTAGATCAAGTGGGTATACATAATCTAACATACTTGAAATTGTTTTTTCATATGTGACCTTATTTAGAGCCGCACCCTGCCATTCACCAGCCTGGGACTCCCCACTGGAATCAAAGAGGAAGATCGATGGCAAGTTGTCATTTTAAGCTATTTTAAAAGACCAGGGACTTTACTCTATCAACACTTACACATGTGTTTAACTTTACTACAGTGAGGAGTCTCACTGATTTCAATGAATTAGTTAAGTACATGCTAAGTGTTATCGATTGTCCATGAAGCAATTGCTGAAAAAAAGCAATTTTCAGAAAATGTCTCATGCCATTAACCAGATTCTGCTCTCAAATAGTCTGGTGCTGTTCCCATAGACTTAAATGGGAGATGAACCAATGTAACTGAGAGCAAAATTGGCCCTATGTTTTTTTAAGCACATAAGTTTCCTGGTCCAGTACCAGCTTAATGAATCGTGGCCAGATCCGGTGAATTAAACCAGCAGATTGACTTGCTATTGATTTCAGTGGGAGCAAGATCATGCCACAATGATCAATTACTGGTTTTAGAATCAATGTATTTGTCCAATGGTGGTATATTTTGTAGTGTCTTTTATTTTTAAATAGTCTTAACTAAGAAAGCAAAAATCAACATGACAAAGATGACATTCCTGATACCTCTACAACCTAACTGAATTCCAAATTAATAATAGCATCAACCAAAAGAAAAAACTGATTCCTACCTCCAAAAGAAAACTCAAACAAAACAAAGACATGATATAAGGCTGGATGAGCCACATATATTGTCATATGTAGTTGGAATCACTTATCATACTGCCCATTAGCCATAAGAGGCAGCATACAAATGGTTGTTGGAATTATTCCTATTTTTATTCTACATTATCCACATAAAACTGTAAGTACTGGGAGTGATCCTAAAACACTGTAGTAGATTTCTCATATGACAACCTGACTCCTGGTCCTAACAAGTACGAAAATGAATGAAGCTTGACCCTCTACAAGATAAAATGACCTTTGAGTGTAAGGGGGTTAAAAAGAGCAGATGCTCAGAACTGACTTCATTGTAGTTTCAAAGTACTTAGAGTTCAAAACTGAAAGAATAAGCTTTGGCTTTTCTTATTTGAAGTTGCAGGTCACTGAGGTTACATGCTCTAACTATGCAAGGGCCATATGAATGTAGAATATGAAGACCTCTTCTCTTTCATCCTACTGCTTGACAGTGGAATCCCCCATTGTTGCCATAAATTTGCAATTTTGTTTTCAAAAGGCTGAAAAGGCAAGAAGAACTAAATATAAAACACTGATTTCAAAAACGCAGTTTCAAGCCCACAGATATAAGAACCACTGGCATTGTATTTATTTGATGTTAGATGGCACTCAATAAGAAACATCAATTTGGGTGGTGAACTGGACACTCACCAGGTTTAAGCATAAAATATAAGCATGCCTTTCATTCTGTTTCCCTATCAACCACTGAAATAAGTTTAGAAAGGGTGTTCACTATTAGAGGTGGTCAAAAATATTGCCTGTTTTCACATTCACAAAATTAGAGCAGTTTATCAACATTTTTAAGACTTTCAACACAATTTCGTGTGATTTTGTTGTTGTTGATTGCGTTAAGATGATGGGAAAAATATCACTGCAATTTTTTTAATTTCCCTTTTCCAATTTTGAGATGGGTCGTTGTTTGATTGGTTTGGTCATGTAGAACTGGTTCTTGTCACATAATCCACAAGGGATTGATTCTGATTCACTAATTGGCAGAACCAGCTCAAGATGGTTAGTAGAAGCTATATTGAATAATATTTCCACAGGATGTGGATGTGTTTTGTGTGCTTTCTCTGAGACAATCCAAAAAGTAGCTGTTAGTAGCAGCAGGAGGGAGTGATTCTGGTTGTTAGTTGCTATTACTTCTCCCTACTGCAATGGTGGGGGAAGGCTGCTTATGATTCCCCACCAAATACCATCCAGAGTTTGAAGGGTCAATGGTGCTAACTGATGATGCCTCGAATACACTGGAAAGGGAGAACAGGCTATCTACCAAAGATGGCTGAGAGAGAAAACAGGTTACTGATCCTTCTTAGCAAGACGACAACACAAGGTAGGTGTTGACAGCTCATGATGAGTGGTTGTCAGGGAGTAATTGGAAGTTAGTTAATTTTGTTGATGAGGAGATGATGTACAGCCAGAAGAGAATCAAGGTCAGTCTCCCAGAACTGTTCTGTCATACAGTTTTTTGGAGGGAATTGAACTGTATAAAAACAGAAGGATGTTTGACATGGAGGGGTCGTCCACTGGTTCAGATATTTTAGATAAGCGTCTAATCTCTGACCCTTCTGAGGTTACCTTGTAAATTGATTTGTGTGTTGTATTGCCATGAGGAATCTGCTTCACAGCATGTGTTTACATGTAGTTTTATTATGGTGAGGTGAGCTTACTGTGTGATCTTATATGTAGATCTGCTGTATTAATGCTGGAGTTTGCATGTTTATTGTATTGCCCCTGTAGTTAAATTGTACAGATCATAAGACTGAGAGATGCCTTTCAAATGTCGTGGAATCTTATCTGCTGCTAAATCTGTGCCTCAGTAACCTCTTAGGGCCAATTGGCAAGGGGCACCAAGGGGAATGCATAAGAGTTACAGGGATCTCCTGGGTGTGGTGTGTACATTCTAGTTCACCGAAGAGTGTTGTGTGAAGTCTCAAATGAATGCCGGTGTCACATTGGCCATCAATATCATTGCAAAACACATGTACAGATGTTGTGTAAGGAGTTATGTCTATACACTGAAAATTATATTCTTAAGGTCTGTGTTTAGGGACTGGTCACTAGCAAAGGTGAAAAACAGGTTTTCTGTCAGACAGAAATGTTTAGCTATCTGGCGGTTTACATGTAAATGAAATATTGTATGAATCACAGTGGGTCTTCTCTCACCAGTCTGAACTGAATGCTAATGAAGATTGTGAAAACTTTAAAGAGAGAAAAGTACCAGGAAAAAGTAAGTTGAGGGGTTGGGGGCACATGAAAGATTTGCTCTAGTATATTTGGGGAAGGTAGTGTTCATGTTGCCAGAGGCTGGTGGTTTGAGAGAGCTTATGCACAGCAGTCCCAGACAAGACTTCCTCATGCTAAGGGCAGGTAGTGGTGAGACGCCTGACAAACCTGGGCACCCTTGGGGAACATCACAATACCATAACAACCACCATTATGGCCATCACCTCCAGGGCCGCCCAGAGGATTCAGGGGGCCTGGGGTCTTCGGCGGCGGGGGGCCCCTGTTGCCAAATTGCTGCCAAAGACCCGGCACTTCGGTAGTGGGTCCCAGAGTGGAAGGACCCCCTGCTGCCGAATTGCCGCCGAAGACCAGGAGCGGAATAAGCTCCGGGGGCCTGGGCCCCACGAGAGTTTTCCGGGGCCCCCGGAGTGAGTGAAGGATCCCGCTCCAGGGGCCCTGAAAAACTCTCATAGGGCCCCCTGCGGGGTCCAGGGCAAATTGCCCCACTTGCTCCCCCCCTCTGGGTGGCCCTGATCACCTCAAATGTGCCTCTTTTACCCTGGCTTTCCCAAACTCCAGTTGAAGTCACATATCTTCTTGATTGACCTCCCTTTTTTGGGAGCCTGCTACATACTCATGGACTCATGTGTCTGTTACAGCTGTCCCCCTGCTGCATTCCTTTTCCCCCTCTCCTTTCTGTTTGTCCTGTGTGGCCGCCCCTCCCGGCCATTGTGCTAACTAAAGTCACAGCCCTATTCATAGGAATGGCTTGTACAGACTAACTGGAGCCATTGCTCTGCCTAGGGAGGGGGCTTCTTGCTTCTTTGTTTGTTTCCTTTGTTCAGACCCGGGCTTGGTGTGGTGGGCGCTGCCCAGAAATGCAAGACCTGAAGTGGCCAACTAATTAAGCATATGAATCATACCTGTGGCTCAGAACATGCCCAGGCATGCCTATGCTTACCTGCAGCCTTTCCCTGCCTTCTCTCCTCCCCTGTATCAAGAAGAGCCAATCAAAAGTACTGGTGGGAAACTGCCTGAATTTGCCTTTAAAGCCGGACATTTTCTGATCAGATCTCAGAGAAGGTCCTTGCTTTGCCACCTGGTCTGATCAGCTAGGGGTCTTTGGGGAGCCCTCTCCCCGCTCTCGTTTGTTTTTGAGCGTACCCTCGTTTTTAAACTCCCCTCCCATGAACAACAAATTTGTGCCTGGAGATCTCCTGATTATTGTAAGCGAATCGAGTCCTCTCTCCATCCTCCGATGCTACTGCCGTTCCTGTCTCTGTGCTTGCTGCTGTCCTGGGGATTGCGCCTTTGCTGTTGGAAATAAGCCTGTGCCGCTGCTAGGCTGTGCCTTCCTGGTCTGTATCCTGGGCTGCCGGCTTGCAGCCACCCCACTGCTGCAGCCACCACTAGTTAACCCCCCCCGGGGCTGTACCCTGGGCACACACCACTCTGCCCTCCGGAACTGCTCCCCCTCCCGATCAAAGAAGCGGCATAGTGTAAGGTGCACCTATTAGAATCAGGTTCTTAGTCTAGATAAGTTGTAATTTCATTTTGCATAGCTGTGGTTAAGTTAGGCTTAAAGAATTGTTTGTATTGTGCTCTGTAAGTTAGGTTTGAAAAAAATTGTTGCATTGTGTTCTGTTACTTGCTAATTTGTGTAGTCTTGGTTAAGTTAGATCATAGATAAGATTTTACTGTGTTCTGTATAATTGTGGTTAAGTCTGTCTTCCCGCTGCCCTAACCCCCCCACAAGCTTGCCCGTGTCTCCCCCGAGCTCCCCAGTCACTCGTTGCAGTCTCTCTGCTGTTTAAACTTGCAGCCTGTCTGCTCTCTGTCTCCCTGAGTTCAAATCTCCCTCTGCAGCGCCTCTGCCTTTAGTCTCTGCTCCACCACGTGCTCCTCTTCCCCCAACCTCATTCCTCTATCACTGCCTTTCTCTCTCTCTCTCTTTTAATCCCTTCCCCCACATGCTCACCCCGCTCCTGCTGCTGCCAAACCTCAATTGTATTACTGAAGTCTAGCATAAAACCCCATTGGTTACCCCTTTTCTCTCTAACAGACCTCACATTTTACATTTACACCACTGTGACATATTTTTACCTAGAGTTGTTGGTTATTTAACACATTTTACCCATAACTGTTAGTTGATTATATGCTGATGTGACACACCCTTTACATAGGAACTGTTAGCTACCTGTTACATTTATACTTCAGTGTTAATTGGTTACCAACTGTATTGGACCCTACTGTATTGTACCCCACTATTGAAACCCCCTATCCTATTTACTAAAAGAAACCCCTCCCCAATTGTCTACCTTAACAAACCCCGTACCCCTCACTATTGAATTTTCCCTGTTTTTGCATTTTCTTAATAAAGTTTATTTTGCACCCCACCAGTGCAGTAGTTGTCCCCCAAGATCCCCTACCTGCTGGCAGGGTCATCATGAAGGGAAGGGAAGGGAGGGGAAGGGAAGGGAAGGGAAGGGAAGGGAAGAAGACCAGTTGTAGGGCTCTGGGGAGGGGGTGTGTGAGACAGCTAGGAGATGCCCATATCAGCTGCCTCCACATCATGTGAACTCCAGCCAGCTTCATCTCCACTTTCGGAACATCATCTAGATCCTGATGGTCTAGAGTTGATCCAGTACCCATAGACTCAGCTCATCTAGGACCTGTTCAAGTACCTAGTCATGTTGAGTGAGAGCAGCCTCAATGCAACACGAGTTGGCTCTCCTCTGGGCCATTGTTGCTCTCACACAGGGTACCTCTACACTACAATAACCCCCCCCCCCCCCAGCTGGCCCATGTCAGTTGACTCAGGCTTGTGGGGCTTGGGCTGCAGAGCTATAAAATAGCAGCATAGACATTCAGGCTCAAATTGGAGCCTGAGTCCTGGGACATCTTGATGAGGGAGGGTCACAGAACTTGGGCTCCCGCCCAATCCTGAATATCTACATTGGAATTTTATAGCCTCACACCCGGAGCCCTGCGAGCCTAAGTCAGCTGACACAAGCCAGTTGTGGGTATTTTATTGCAGTGTAGACATACCCTTAGTGGAAAGATCTGGTAGCTGCTCCACTCATCATTGCCAGCACCTTGGAGCCTCATCTTTGCCCTTTGCCTTGGCCAGATGGGAGTGCTTGGGGACACAGGACTTAACAAAGATCCACATGGCACTATTGGCTTCATGGATCCTGATTCATCACAGTTAGTCTAGTTTTATGCTGGTGTAATACCATTGAAATCCATTTTTAAAACTTGCACGCTTACTTTCTATTGTTCAAATGGAAGCTACATTTGTGGGGTTAAAGTATTTACCAGATGCTGCCATCAGTACTGCATTCCCGGGAAGCTTGTTTTAAACACAGGACGGTATTATTGCTTCCACGCTGCAGTTGCATTCACCCTACGCATAAAGAGAATGGTGTCTCTGTAATATTTAATGATGCCTTTTTTCTTGGAGGACACAGATGAACAGCCCTGCATGTTGGTGTCCATCTTCCTCTTTGCAAAATGTGCTGTTATTAGCCAGCTATTTCTCGAAGGCACCTACCATAACCTTTGCAGCATCTCACTAAACTTGATCAATAGCTTTCCATTAGTGCTATTAGATCCTGAGGGAGAAGAATGGATTGCACGTGTCGAGTGGGATGCCAGATACAGAAGGTGGCACAGCAGGGAACGCAACTGGTCATTTACTATTTACTACAGAATGTTAAAGGAGAGGGATTCAACATGAATTTATGAATTGCTAAACATATGTATTAAGTTGCAGTGACTTACTTTCTCAGGGGCTCTCTCCTGCTTCTGCTGAATTCAGTGGAAGTTTTGCCAGTGACTTCAGTCGGAGTAGGAAAAAGGAGTTTGTAAAATGTGGGTGCCTAATGTTAGGTGTCTAAATCTATATTTAGGCACTTAAATCAATGGCTGAGCAGCACAGCTTCCTTTGAAGTCAATTGGGGTTATAGTGTGATCAGCACCTTTGAATGTCAGGCCACTGATTACAGTATCTATCTACCTTTAAGCACTCTAAACCATAAAATTTGGCCAGTGTGCTCATATCTGATTATAGGGCCACAAGGGTTATCTTCCTTCCTTTCAGCAGGTAAAAGAAAAAAAATCTGTCTAGAAAGATCTCCATTGGAGAAACACAAAGAGCAACTCAGTGCGAGTAACTTGTGTTTTAACATCTGTTCCAGTCTTTAATATACTTAGGATGTAAAGAATTGCAGGAGAAAAAGAAGAGAAGAGAAGAAAAGAAGGAAGACTATTTCCTAGACTTGATGCAGGTTGCTAGACACTAACTATTGAAAGTTATACAATGCTATACAAAAAAGGATAATACATTTTTTAGGATTGAGTTCAGTAGAAAATGTTCAAAAGCCACTGTTGATTTGGCTTCCGAATCTGGGTAAGCAAACCCAGCTGGGCTGTGGAATCTCATTTGCCCTAGTGGTGATGGAGAAAAGGATGTAAAGATTTAGAAAGACATAAATCTGACCCCACATACCAATGGATTCCATTTTACAAGGCCAGCAATAGATTGAATTCATTTTCCCCGGTACCCACTGATAGCTAGCTGGGCTCCTGAGTGCTATATATTTTTAACATCCCTTTTACCGAAGTCAAGGTCTTCCTGTCTTTGTTCTATGGCGATATAGCCTATCATTCAACTTTTTCAATTATCTTTCTTTTCTTTTTTAAAGTAGAGTTTTTTTCTTTCTTGTCTTCTCTCTTATCTAGAAAGCACCATATATTTTTTCTTGCCTTTAAAGCACCATGCACACTAATAGAACTATGTAAATAATAAATGATAATGCAGTTTATCATCTAAATTGCTACTGCTTAGAAACCTTCTCTCTCGTTTTTCTAACACAAATCTATCCAAGCCTCCCTCATGATACTTTTAGACCAACATTTTCAAAGCTGGATGCCTAAAGTTAGACATCTAAATTTATATTTAGGAATGAAATTAAATTACCTGAGAGGTTCTAGTCATGTTGCATAAATAGGGATTTAAGGGCTTCTGGATATGCTCAAATTTGAAAATGTGAACAATTTTTTTCTGTGCACAGCCTGGCCATCACATTGCCTGGGGAATGGAATTACCAATGAATTGTGATGATAACATTAAATTGACCAGTTTATTCTGCTTACACGATGGGGTATGATTATTTCATGCACAAGCTGTGTGATGGAGTCTGATTTATACAGAAAAATGTATGTATTTTCACCATTTCACATCAACACAATGGTCAGTTTTTGTAGATTAAAAAGCCACATGCTTTAGTAGTTTTTTGAAGAGAACATGCAATCTAAAGACATTTAGATCTTTTAAGAAACAAAGCCCAGTTTTGGGTTCTTTTGTAGCTGTTTTGTAAAAACTGAAAACTACACATTACATTGCTATTTATTGTAAAACATGCTTCTCAGAAAACATTAAGAACTGTATGCTGACATTAGAGCTGTACTGTGTTTCTTTGAAACATGGGTATGTTTATATTTTAATGACCTGATACATCAATGCACTTAAGCAAATGGGGCTTAAGCACATGCTCAATGTTAAGCATGTGCTTGAATTAAGGTGACCAGATAGCAAGTGTGAAAAATCGGGACGTGGGGGAGTGGGCAATAGGCACCTACATAAGAAAAAGCCCTGAATATCAGGACTGTCCCTATAAAATCAGGACATCTGGTCACCCTAGCTTGAATGCTTTGCTGAATACAGGCATAATAGCCAGATTCTGTTACACCTAACCCACCTGAGGAGAACCTTACGTTGGCTTCAGTAGGTCGATTTGCAGAATAAAGGGCTATTGAATTTAAGTAAGAGTGGCAGAATCTAGACTTAAAAATGGTATCAGATCTGTTCCACCATGTATTTTTACATAGAACTCCCATTGAGATCAATGACAATTCCACACAAAGAATGGGAGGTGGAGTATCACTTGACACTAAGGATCCACTGGTAAGATTTCAGTATCTTAAAAGGACTGTTTTTAAAGGCCTTGATCCAATGGTGGAAAGACTTCCATGAACTTCAGTGGGAGTGGGATCACACCCTAGATCTACATGTACACCTCTACCCCGATATAACGCGACCCAATATAACACGAATTCGGATATAACGCGGTAAAGCAGTGCTCTGGGAGGTTGGTGGGGGCAGGGCTGCGCACTCCAGCAGATCAAAGCAAGTTCGATATAACGCGGTTTCACCTATAACGCGGTAAGATTTTTTGGCTCCCGAGGACAGCGTTATATCAGGGTAGAGGTGTACACGGAGTTTGTACTGAAAGAGTCTTTCAGGATTACAGTTGACCAGAAGTGGGTTGAATCAGCCTCATGCAACACCACAAGGTATTGTGTCAACAGAAGAAGGTGAATGTGGAAGGAAATTTCTGAGTATAAGTTAATGCTGACTTCAGCTGGATAAAACATGCTCTCTTCAACATCAGCAGCTGTGTAGTCACTAGGGAGCTGTCTGGTTACATGTGTTTTTTCACATCTGTCAGCTTAACTAAATCAGAGATCCAAATGAACAATGTAGCACACAGGAACATTATGTGGATTTATGACAGTTGAAATACATAGTCCCTGGCAGACTTGGGGTCCATGAAGCAATGAACTACGTGATTTTAATCTGTGGAAGATATAATCTGGCTCCATTGTTCTTCAAGTTGTGAACAGAAAAACTGTACCCATTTACAGCTGAGTGAATAATTTATATTTTTTGGTTTGGTGGCCGAACCAGAAAGTCTGAAAAAAATAAATAAAACCCAAACCCAGCCTGGTTTGTTTTGTATCAAAACTGAATTNTTATCGAAATTATTCACAAATTCAGGTTGAATTTTGCAAATAGTTTTGGTCAAATAAAAAAATAGGATTTTTTTTTAATTTGAAATGTTTCATTTTGACATTTTCTATATGAACCATTTCAGTATTTCATTTCCAGATGAAATACTGAAATGGTTCATATAGAAAATGTCAAAATGAAACATTTCAAATTAAAAAAAAATCCTATTTTTTTATTTGACCAAAACTATTTGCAAAATTCAACCTGAATTTGTGAATAATTTCGATAACTGCAAAACTGCATTTTTTCGTGAATTTACTATTCAATTCAAAATTTTGCCCAGCTTTATACCCATGGTCTTCAGACAAATCTTTCAAAATTTCAGAAAGAGAAAAAAAGGATTGGAAGAGAAATATATATATACATATAATAACTATATTGGCCTTTTAAAACCATATTTCTGAGATGAGCAAAACAGGTACAGTAATTCTTTTAATTAGTTGATAACAACAGGCCTGAGCAAACACAACAGAAGGGAAGTTGTTTCTATCAAATATATGACAGAGTAAAAATATTTGGTGTCATGTGTATCATGGAAATGGGAGCCATATCATACAGAATGCTTTTTTACTTGTGGTATGACACCCAGGTTGTGCCTTGCGGCAACTTGCAGTGTTTTGATGGCACAGTCTTTACCAGATTACATGATAACTGACATGAATGCCATAGGGATTCCACAAGATACAAAATGGACCTGATCCTACAAATGCTCCTTATGTGGAACTGCTACTCCTGGGGGAATTCTGTGCCACTGCGCATGTGCAGAATATATGGCCCCACAGATTTCTTTGCTTCCCCACAGAAAAATGACTTTCTGATGGGGAAGCAAAGGGAAGCCACAACAGCGGTCATGTGAGCCTCCCAAGCAGTATGTTTCGGGTGCCCGTGGCAGCCGGTAGAGAGGTAAATCACCGTGGGGTAGGGGGCAGGACTGGGGAAGACCCGGCTGGTGGCTCCTACCCTGCGCTGTGGAACTTCCTCTTCCCCTGCATGGCATCCGGGGCCGTGTGAGATCCACCCCCAGATTTCTCCCCCGGCTGTAGAAAGCTCTGCAAACTCTCCGCTCCCCCCTCGTGCTTCCTGCACCCATCGATGCTCAGCTGCAGGAAGGGAGAGATTCCTGTATAGGGAGTTGCTCCCCCATCCGCCCAACCCCCGTGCATCCAGACCCCTTCATACCCAGACCCTCCCGCTGAGTCTCACTCGTCTCTGCACCCAGAACCCCCAATGAGCCCCACTCCCCCTGCACCTAGACCACCCTGAAAAGCCATCCACATCTGGATCCTCACCCTACCGAGCCCCAACAAGCTGCACATGGATCCCCACCCCACTGAGACCCACTACCCCAGCACCTGGATTCTCCCCATTGAGCCCCCCACACCCAGACCCCCCCTGCTAAGCCCCAGTCACCTTCACCTGCCCCCCCCCTGCAGAATCCCATTACTGTTGCACCCACAACTCCCCAACAAGCCCCTGTGCATCCAGATGTCCCCCATACCCAGATCCCACACTGAGTCGCCCGCACCCAAATTGCCCCACATACAGCCCTCTCAACCCACACCTAGATCCCCCCACACTAAGCCCCTTCACACACGGATCCTGCCTTCCTGAACCTGCCTGCCCGCACCTGGTGCACCTGGCTTGGAGGGGCAGGGCCCTAGGATATTTGTGGGGCAGGCCTGGTCCTTGCGCTGTGTCAGGGTTGGGTGCAGCCTCACTGCTGAGTCCGTGTCCTGGGGGATGGGGAGCTACACAGTGATTTTTAAAAGATTGTGCGCAGAATTTTTATTTTTTTGGCTCAGAATTTTTAATTTTTTGGTGCAGAAATGCCCTCAGGAATCAACTGCCACTGAAATCATTGGCTGAATTCACAATTCAATTGGGTTTGGTCCCCAGTAGAACTTAGAATACCATCAGGACTGCTCCAATTTGTACCAGGAATCACTGGAACACAGCAGAATTCCAGCTATTCCCCCTTCCCACGACATGTATCTGCCTTACATCATGTGGATCAGGAGGGAGTGGCATAGAGGCAGGTAGATTAGCTCTACAGTTTGGATTCACTCCCCGCCTCAGGCCACGAGAACCTTCACCTGTTCACTTAGACACCTTTATACCTCATTTGTGTCTCCTTTCCAACTCTGGAGCAGCACAAAGGGGCTAGAGTGGGGGCCATGGTCAGGTTCCTAGTGTTCATACATGACAGGTCTTGTGAGGCTGCTGTCAGAAGTTAGGTCGGTGAGCTACATAATTCACTGTTTGGAATCATCCTAATTATCTGACGTTAAAAAGACTGAATGAGCACTCAATTGCTTTTAGGAAAAAAAGTCTGTTCAAGTCTGTGACAGCCCGAGGTATACAACATCATGATGTCCATAGTATTTTGCTGCCACAGGCTTTTCCATTGCATATTTATGGCCCATATGTGTGATATGTGACATATTTGCTAAATTCTGTCAGGCATGATCCATCATGGAACAATCTTTCACATTTTCAGTCAGGAATCTAGTCTTTCAGCATAAACACAAATGCACTTTAGCAAATGCTATTCCCTATTAGGAAGATGACCAGTCTACCCTCTGGTAAGAAAATTGCTAGACAGCCCAGTGACTTAAATCTAAATAAAGAAGTTTAAAAACAAGTTACAGTGCATTAGAATTAAAGTTTAAATCTAGTACCCATATATTGTGATGATGAGCACATTGAATGGCTGGACAGATAGATAATTATTAGATGAAAAATGATCATGTGTTTCTGAAATGCAGCAGTGTGATCACCTTCTTTTGATTCATAACTAGAGATACAAACTGAGATCTGTATTTATGAAAGGGTCAAAGCTGATAGAAGATCTGATGCTCTTATAGGGCTTAGACCAATGCAGTGAGAAACTTTGGTGAAAAAAGGGAATGCAGAGACTGAGGCCATGTCCACACTAGCACTTATGTTGGCAAAACTTTTGTTGCTCAGGGATGTGAAAAAAACACTTCCGTGAGCAACATAAGTTTTGTTGGCATAAGCGTTCGTGTGCACAGCACTATGTGGGTCGGAGATGCTTTCCCGCCGACGTAGCTACTGCCACTTGTTGAGCTGGTTTAATTATGTTGATGGGGGAGCTCTCTCATGTTGGCATAATGCAGCTACCGGTGCTCTTACAGCGGCATCGGTACAGATGTGCTGCTGTAAGTTTGTAAGTATAGACATGGCCTATAGAAATAGAGAGCAGAAATCCACTGACATGTTTAGTTTAAGAGTACTAGTCTTCCAGCATCTGGTCCTTAAATTGCACAACGTTTGGTTACAGAATAAGCAACACACCGTGCAGAGTTTGCACTAGGGCAAATACCTGCTAAATGTATAAACCTCTTAAAAGATTACAATCTGGGTACAACTGCATTTGTTAGTTACTAGAATGGATAGAGGGACATGTAAATAAACACTGAGTAGAACATTGCTGCCTTAGGACTGCACTATTTGTATTTCTAACAATGACTTATTGTGTTTCATGTTGTAGATAGTGGGCCTGATTCTCACTCACACCAAATTTACACTAGTTTAATTCCATTGACCTACTTGGAATTACTCTGATATAGACTGGTATAAGTGAGAGGAGAGTCTGGTCTGGCAAAGTATTAAATGAAAGGTGTCAAACAAACAGTTCATCCCCTTTGTTAGCTGACCCAGGGCCCAATCTTTCTTTCATTGAAATCAGAACTCAAAACTTGAATTGTCTTTTAATGGGAACAGGAACAAGCCCTGAGCTTTCATTGTGATTTATATAACATAATATGTTAGAGAGGTGACTTTATTATTTGAAGAGAGAATTAAACAGAAATATTAGATGGGGCGGGAAGGGAGAGATCATATTTGACTAGAATGGCAATGCACCAATATTAAAAGTACCAGTAAAGCTTAATAAAACCAGTAGAACAATGCATGTTTATTATAAATGAATGTGTTGAATCATTCTCTGCAATGGCTTTATTCATTTCTTTGTAAGAAAACTGGATGAAGTTGATTGTCCCTATCTAGTGAGTTTGTTTGGGAACAAGTTTTGTTTTAATGTAAATACCACTTCTCATTAATTCAGGCTTAAAGTGACTTCTTAACAACAGCATAAATCACAACAAGTGCAATTGGTGTCATTTTCAGAAGTTTGATCAGGCTGAAACCAGACTGACAGGAAATTTGATAGCAAGAATTAACATCCAGTGGTTACGGGAAATGAATTCATGTTTCTGAGAAGATGTTTTAACCAAAGAGGATTATTTCTTAATGATTTGGAAATGCAAATGGGCTCCTGTGCCAAGTTCATAATTGGCACTCTTCAATATTAAATATATAGAACGATGTTTATATAAGAATGAGGTTGTGATGTAACAGACAAGGGAAAAAAAAACAGGTTCCGCAGGTAGGATTCATGGCAAAACATGCATTTATAAAGCTGTTAGTTGAGATTTTGCACAAAAACAGGTAGGGAAGCCCATGCAGAGTTATTAGCAAAAGGCACACATGGCAATTCAAGTGCTTCTATGTTCACGTTTTCTTCCCGTATACCTTTTTTTTGGCTATTTGCTGTGGTTGGGTGAAAAGCACAGTCCATACCCAATTATTCACCTTAATCAATTTTAAAGATTTATTGAGACATTTTTTAGGATAAGATATCACCATCTTAATCAAGCATAAAGCATAAATAAAGCAAATAGACCAGGATAGGATAATGATCAGTTCCCAAGTCTTTGGGCACAGGCAGGGGTGCTAGAACAATTTTTTTAGTGGGGGCTCTGAGAGCCATTGAACCAAACTGTAAACCCTGTCTATAATGGAAACCACTTTAAGTCAGGGGGTGCTGCAGCACCCCCCACACCCTTACTTCCTGCATCTATGGGCACAGGTAGGCTGCGCATGTAATTATCAGATCCATACTGATTTGGCTGTGTAGATTCTGTGTTGCTCTCCCTAGGGTTTGAAGCTAGCTCTCCTTTTATACACTTAGGGTAGGTCTACACTTACCCGGTAGTTCGGCGGCGAGCGATCGAACTTCCGGGTTCGACTTATCACGTCTTGTCTGGACGCGATAAGTCGAACCCGGAAGTGCTCGCCGTCGACTGCGGTACTCCAGCTAGACGAGAGGAGTACCGCGGAGTCGACGGGGGAGCCTGCCTGCCGCGTCTGGACCGAGGTAAGTTCGAACTAAGGTACTTCGAACTTCAGCTACGTTATTCACGTAGCTGAAGTTGCGTAGCTTAGTTCGAATTAGGGGGTTAGTGTAGACCTGGCCTTATATAACCCATATATCTTGCATCCTTGCTCTTGCCTGTGTTACCTAACTGATCACTCATCACTCTTATCCATATTTAGTATATTTCATGCTATATACATCCTATATTTTTCATGCAATGCTCTTTTCTTGAATGGGTGTGTGACAGGGTGTATCAACCCTGAACTGGGCCAATGGGGGCTGACCAATCACTGTGGGCCCAGGAGACCACGCGCCCGCACCCTTGCTGCACATGCTCCAGGTGGAGGAGACAGACAAAAGGAGGCAGCCCTGCTCAGTTGGGGCTAGTAGAGGAAGAGGAAGGATGTGTGCTGCAGTCTCCTGCAAAGAAACCATTGACTCTCCAGGCTGTAGGGACCATGGATCCGAACTGTGTTGTGGATGACCAGCCAACCATGGAGCCTGACTGGGATCCTGAGCCGCTGCCAGCTGAGGAGATGCCCAAGATGGACTTTTTGGTATGAAGTGACCAAGGGGATGTTAGGAGATGATGCCTGGACCCTTGATAGGGAGTTTACCGGCTCCATAGGGCCCTGGGTTGGAACCTGGTGAAGTTGGGTGGGCCCAGGTTCCCCTACCTCCCCACTGCCTCACTTGCCTCTAGGCGTGGCTACCAGGGGCTCCAGCTATAGACTGGGTGCTTGCTCTGACCTGCCCAGGGGCTACAGACTGATTGTTTGCTCTGCCCCGTCCAGAGGGTCAGAGCCCCTTAACTGCTATTGTCTGCTCCAGCCAGGAGGATGAGGGGCTATAGACTGAGTGTTTTCTCTGTCCCACCGCAGGGGCTGCATACCACTTGGTGGATCTGCCCCATCAAGGTTCCAGTATCCTGTGAGCATGGTTGTTTGACTCAACAGGGAATCCCGACAAATGGGGTGACCCCCATGATATGTGGTGGAGAATGCAGGAAATGGTTGGGTCCTGTTAAGAGACTCAACAAGGGGAGAACTACATGATTAAATATGGATAACGAAAAGGTACTAAAGTGGATGCTGGAAAGCCAGCACAGCAGGCGACCCAACAAATGCAACAACAAGCCCAACCGCAGCAGCAAATGGCTGCACAACAACAATAGATGGCCCAATACCAAGAACAGTAACAGCAGTTGATCAGGGACAGCAGCACAGCACCAAGTTCAACAGGAGTGCCTGGTTCAGCAGATGGTGGTGCTCCTACAACCATCTAGGCTGCCTGGTACCGCCAAGATGGACCAGGGAACAGAGAACATCTTGACAGGGTTACTGGTGAGACTAGTTAAGATGTGGCCTGGGGATAACCCAGAGGCCTTCTTGGTCACGTTTGAGCGAGTCGTCACTGTGGCTCTCTGGCCTCTGGAGCACTGGGCTACCCTAGTGGCCCCATACTTGACTGGGTCCACACAGACTGCCTACCGGAATGTAGACCCTACTGACACACTTGATTATGCCAAAGCTGCCATCTTGGACCAAGCTTGGTTTAACCCCAAGACATGCTGACAGTGATTTTGATGGGAAAAATACCCACCCTGGAGCTCGACCTCAGGCTCAGCAACTCCGGGATTACTGCTAGTGGTGGTTGGACCCTGAGAAGCTGATAGGAACCCAAGTGATGGAGGCCATCATTCTGGAACAGTTTTCCTGTGGGGGAAGTAGTGGATCTGTCGACACTGTCCAATGATGCTTGCTGAAGCGGTATCTCTAATGGAAGATCACTTAGCTGCATAGGGTCCCGGGATATGGACACCTAAACCAGGGAACCCTGGGAGCTGTAGGAGAGATCCACATGAGAGACAGGACAAATCTGAAGAAGAGGGACCCCAGATTAGATTTGGGCAGCGTATAGTAGCCCCAAACCTGAGAACTACATGGAACCCCAACATGAAACCCTGAGGGGTGAAAACCCCACCTGGTGGGCCTGCACGCTCATGACAGAACTCCACAACAGAAACAATGAGGAACAGATGTTACAAGTGTGGCCAGGAGGGGTACTTCAGACTCAGTTGCTCCTTTATGGATTGTAACTATGGACAAGCCTGGGTGGCAGCCTCATGGGCCTGGAAGAGAGTCCTGCCCAAACTTCTGATCATTATGTGGGTCAATGGCACCCTCATAACAGGTCTGATCGACTCAGGGTGCACATATGGTCCAACCTAGTGAAGGCACTGGGCCAGATAGAGACTCCTATATGTCACCAGTGCATCCATAACCTGGAGTAAACCTGGAGATTGGCTGTCATGAGGAAACATGCTGGGTCGGCCTGGCTGAAACGCTCGCATACCCCGTGGTCCTGGGATGTGACTGGAGATGGTTCGGGGAGGTTATGCACGAATGGGGAAACTGACTGCAGGCGGAAATGAACCCAAGACCATGGTTGAGGGGGCTCCTAAGCCAAAGGGAGGATGAAGGCCCAGAAGGAGAGCCCCCTGACCATTTGGAAGACCCTGGACCATGTTTCATAGAGACAGAAGAGCTGGAGGAAGCCGAACATGAGTGGCTGATGACCAATGGAGATTTCACGAGGGAGCAGAGAGTTGTGCATGGGAACAGGTGACCAACAGTGAGGAGGAGGGGGCACCAACCAATGGATACCGCAAAGGGCCCGCTTCAAGGTCCACAATGACAGCCTATACTGGGTGACCAAGGATTCACAAACCCAAGAGGCATTCCAACAGCTGCTGGTACCCCGGAGTTCCGAAGGGCCTGCTACATCTAGCTCACTCAGTGCCCTGGGATGGACACCTGGGGTGGAAGACGACTTTACAGCAGGTGGCCCTTAGATTTTTCTGTCCTAGCATTCACAAGGAAGTGAGTTATTTTGTGCCTCCTGTCTGGAATGCCAACATGCTGGCCCTAAAGGAATACCCAAGGCACCCCTGATCCCTCTCCCTGTGGTCGGAGTGCCTTTTGAAAGGATCAGTATGGACCTGGTGGGATGCTTAGAGAAAAGCAGGTCAGGATTCTGTAGATAAATCTCTGCATTAAGCATCTTCACATAACATTCATATGACTTTGTATTATTCCTCTATTTTCATACAACTTTGTATCAGATCCTTATGTAGAAAACTTTGTATTGAGCCTTGGTATAATGTTAAAAAATGTCTTTTTGCTAGGAGTTGAATAAGATCTCCCCCCCCCCCCCCCCCCCCCCCGCACCTTTTAATCAATTGCCCTGTTGAATGAACGAGGTGTGAATGAGTAAGGCATAGAAAGCAAGCACCTCCAGACAGCAGCAACAGTTGGAGAGGGGATGGAAGCCAGACCCAAGAACAATAAAACTTGTCAAGTGGGCTCACTAAAGAAGATCAGACATATTGATGGCCTTGGGGGTTAAAAGCAAGCACCTTCGTTTGAAAACACCCTCTTTGAACAGCAGTGGGACAACACCCAGAATGAAGCAGCACAAGGACCAATGGACACAGATACAGATTTTGAATCTGGTCTAGATTTGCATGAGAGGGAAGCTGCTATAAATATGAGGTGTCTTGCAGAGGACCCTGGGTCTCATCTTATTAACATGGGACCATCGAGCCGGATCAACAGAAGCCCGGCTTCACCCCTCCCCCATCTAACGCACCTGGCCACTGAAGTTAAGGGGAGCAACTAGTTGGTAACAACAACAAGACGGAGTACGCTTGTGTGTGTGTGTGAGTGCATGAGTGTAATATATATCATATGCATATGATACGGTGTTGATTGATACATGTATTACCAATAAAATAGGCACTCTGCCTTATTCCCCGTGAAAAGATCCTGTGCAGTAGTTTAAGTACACAATTCCTCCACATACTGGTAGTGGTAGACTATGCGACCTGATACACCAAAGCTATCCAATTACGTTTGATGACTGCGACTGTCATAGCGGCAGAAGGTGCAAGACTATCATTGGACACTGCTCAGGAAGATGTGGGGTGTCGTCTGGGAAGAGCTTGAGGCGACGCTGGCCCTGGGGGTCATAGACGAATCTCGCAGTGAGTGGAGGAGCCCCATCGTCCTGGTTCCAAAACCTGACGGATCCATGAGGTTCTGCACATACTTCTGGAAAGTCAGTGTGATCTCCCAATTCAACGCCTACCGTATGCCTTGGGTAGAGGAGCTCAGAGTAGGGAATGCTGAGTTTATAGCTACACTGGATCTGATGATGAAAGGGTACTTGCAAATTCCCCTGACCCCAACCCATCCTATCCCAGGAGCAGGATGGGGAAGAACAGCCATTACTCTACCTACGTAGAAAGTTATTTCACCATGAGACAAAATATTCAACAATAGAAAAGGAGGCACTGGTGGTGAAATGGGCCATTGAAGCCCCACATTATTATCTGCTGGGGAACCCATTCCAGCTCATCACAGATCTATGGCCTCTTCAATGGATCCACTCTATGAAGGGCGCTAATGCCAGGATTATGAGGTGGTACCTCTCCCTGCAGCCCTATGAGTTTGAGGTACTTCACCACCCAGCTGAATGCTGACTTCTTTTCCCGAGTGGGAGGGGAGGAAGACGAGGGAGGTTCTCACTTGAGGGGGAAGGTGTGTGACAAGGTGTATCAACCCGACACTGCTGACCAATCACTCTGGGCCCAGGAGAACACCTCCCCCCTCTTGCCCCTGCTGCTCCAGGTGGTAGAAACAGATAAAAGGAGGCAGCCCAGCTCAGTCAGAGCTGGCAGAGCAGGAGGAAGGATGTGTGCTGCAGGCTCCTGCAGAGGAACTGTAGACTCTCCAGGCTGTAGGGACAGTGGACCTGGACTACATTGTGGATGCCCAGCTGGGATGCCAAGCTGATGTCAGCTGAGGAGATGCCAGAGATGGGCTTTTTGGTAGGAAGTGACCCAGGGGATGTGTTAGGAGTCAATGTCTGAATCCTTAATCGGGAATTTACTGGCTTCATAGGATCCTGGGTCGGAACTCAGTGGAGTATGATGGGCCTGGGTTCCTCTAATCCCCCACCCCCTCCACACTTGCCACTAGGCATTGCTACCGGGAGCTCCAGCTATAGACTGTAATAAATTCATTTGCTCTGCCCCACCCCAGGGGCTACAGACAGTTTGTTTGCTCTGCCCTGTCCTGAGGGTCAGAGCTCTCCCAACTTCCATTGTCTGCCCAGCCAGAGGGCTCAGTGGCCATAGATTGAGTGTTTGCCTTGCTCTGCCCTGCCCCAGGGGCTACAGACCACTTGGTTCCTCTGCCCCTTTGGAGTTCTGGGTCCCCTGATCGTGATTGCTTGACTCAACAGGGAATCTTGACAACCATGCTACAGGCAGGGCCGGCTCCAGGCACCAACTGAGCAAGCAGGTACTTGGGGTGGCCAAGGGGAAGGGGCGGCACATCGGTCTCTTCGGCAACAATTCGGCAGAGGGTCCCTCGGTCCCTCTCGGAGGGAAGGACCTGCCGCCGAAGAAGAAAGTGGGGTGGTGGAGCTGCCACGGATCGTGATCGTGGCATTTTCCGCCCCCCCGCCGCTTGGGGTGGCAAAAACCCTGGAGCCGGCCCTGGCTACAGGGTTTATCAACCCTGCACTGGGCAAGCAAAGGCGACTCCGCTCAACATGTTGAGACCCCGTGACAGGGCCAGACTTTTAGCATGCCTTTTCATACTTGCCCCTACTCATATTGTTATCTCCATGTCTTTCTTCTTTGGCCTAGGTGTTTTCCAGTTTCTCTCTATTTTATCTGTCTTTGTGGCCTTATTCATTTGACCTGTCAAACTGACTTACTTGTTTTTCCATACTGTTATCTATAGATAGCTGGTTACTCCCACAGTTTCTGTTTACCCAGTTTCTTACATGGGATTCCAATACTTTGATTCTCTTAACACTTTGTTGGCAACTTCTTACCTGTATTCAGTCTGGTTTTCTAGAGCTTGCTCAGTAAATGACCATATGTTTTTAAGTACCTTTCCATGCTATTATTATATTAGACATATAGATTATATATTAACATTTAGCTTTGTCAGGGTTTTGCTGAGAAGTCATGTGGCTAAGAGGCTAAGACTTCATTCTGCCATACTGGTGACAAGAGTTTTATTTATAGTATAGTTCATCTTTAAATAATAAGTCAGAGTACATTTATATCCTAATTCTGGTGATTTTTACTTTTTATCCTATTTAATATAACAGTAATTGTTGCTACATGTAAGAGATTTAAGAAGCTCAATCTCTTTTATTTATAAAAGAGAAGGATAAGAGATGACCAGATCGTAGTCTATAAGTACTTATACAGAGAGAAGATTTCTGATAGTAGAGGGCTGTTTAATCTAGCAGACAAAGGCATAGCAAGGTCAAACAGCAGAAAGCTAGACAAATTCAAACTGCAAATAAGGTGCATATTTTTATCAGTGAGGTTAAATAACTAATGGAATAACTTCCTGGGTTGGGGTGGATTTGAAGTATTTCAAAAATCAAGATTAGATGTCTTTCTAAAAGATACGCTGTAGTTCAACCAGAAGCTATTAGACTTGACACAAGGAGTACTGGGTGAAATTCTATGGCCTGTGCTCTACAGAAGATCTTAATGTTCCATTCTGGCCTTAAAAAGCTATAAATCTAACATCTGAGCATCAGGCAGCGGAAACCGTTTCTAAATCCATAATCCCTGGCACTGAGGACCTAGCTACCAAAAATAACCCCAGTGTCAACAGAATGTAGTATATAATATACTTAACATTGCTAAGATGTTTAACCAAATACAAGCAAAATGTAATAAATTAATTGAAGTATATAATATGAAGGCAAGAGGAAAATTGTGTTGGTAGAGAAATTTGTACTATTTATGGGAGTTGTGTAAAGTACAATAACCAATTCATTAGGGGATATTAAAAAAGGAAAATAGCCTAACTTTATTAGCAATTAATATTTAGCTAAGTGGTATTGTCCTTAGTGTATAACGAAAACAGTGGTAAACTGGAAAAGTGTTAAATTGTGTGGACAGATCCCCTTTTGGTACCATTCATAATCTGGGGTCAGTGGCACCTCATCCCTAATCGAGGCAATTATTCAAAACAATCTTGCTCAATGTTTGGTTCCATATATACCAATATTTGATCCTGACACAACAATATTTAACAAGTTAACCTACTGAATGGACATTAGCCATCTGGAAGACATCATCTACAAGGAACAGATGGATCTACCTCAGCTACTGGTGTATCATGTAGCAATGCAAATCTAAAGAGCGCTGCATGTGGCTCGTTGTGCCAGAAACAATCTAACATTATAACTTCAGTGGCCACAATGATTCGTTACAGTACAACGAGACAGAGAAGCGAGCTGCTCCTCTCTCCTGCCTGGTGAAGCTTACCACATGGTGACAGACAGCAGTAAGGGTAACATAATATGAATGGACAGTACTGTGTCGTAACCAATTACAAGTGAGAGCTCCATATGTAAATTTCTTGTAATGTCACTACTCCAATTTTCTGTTTTCCTCCTCATGTACGTAACACTGTAGGATATACTATAATTAATGCCTACCCCAGTTTTTCTACATGAATCTATTGTCCAAAGGGAGTCCCAATGTCAGGGTGAAGTTGAAGCTTACTTACCAGGTTTTAACGTATGTATTAATTCACTTACTTTAAATTTAAAAACGTTACTAGATTGGAAAGACACGCGTGTTAGTCAAATTAGCAATGACTCGCAGAAGGCAAAACTAGCCTTAAATGCCACGATGGGGAACTTAAAATACAGATTTCCCACACTTGGATAGAAGTTGCATGTAAAGCTTTGTTTGTGTTACAAGGTGCATTAATTTTAGCTGTGTTAATTATGTAGTGCTGCTCATGCAGTTTGGTAAAACACTTTAAATTACATATAAAGATCCTGTCACCGGGGCCACCGCTGCTCCCCAGCTCCAAGCATTCGCTGCCACGCCCAGTCTCAGTCAAGGAGATTTATTCTTTTATGACAAACGTTAAAGAAACAGAATGCAGTCTTTAGTCAATACCTGGCCCCCAGACTTCAGGGCCAATCTTCCCAGGAGTCTCTGGCACACCAGGTCCTGGCAGCTTCCTTGCCTCTGCCAGCTCTGCTCCGCTCGTGGAGCTGCAGTCATAGGGTTGCTTCTTTGAGCCCCTGGCCCCCTTGCTCCTTCGACCCACGACAGGAATTAGCTCCACTCCAGTGTGGCCTTTGCTGCCCAGGGTTCAGCCTATCTCAGTTCTTCCTCTTCAGCTGCCTACTAGCTGTCCTTTATAGGCCTAGGTGTAGCCCAGCCCTCTTTAACTGGCTGGATTAGGTTCACCTCACCTGCTCCAGTCCAGGGGAGCTGGGCTCAGTCTATCCAGAGACCAGCTACCCTGTGACAGGCCCTCATCACTGCTCCATATATTAGTCTGGCAAAGGTGTCTCTTTAGCTATAATAATTATCAAGGTGATAAGGTGGGGGCCTGTTGACTAATATATGTTGGTTATCATATATACATATCATATTAATAATATGTATTATCCGCACCATATTTATAATAGCATACATTAAGCACAAATATTATAGCACAACATATAGTCTACATTGGCCTATGACTTCTATATAACCCAGCTCACTTATGCTAAGTAGCCAATAATCCCTTGCATTCACTGAAAGAAGTTTTGGCCTGAGCAAAAAGGGAAGCTGTCAAGGTCAGGACAGATGAATGCTTCACCATAGAAATAGAAAGGGAGTTACTCTCACAGGCGTGTATAAGAATGTCCTAAAGGAAAAGAGCAAGATATATAATTGTTCTACCCTAGTACAAACCTAGAAGGTGCCTTCATGCCCTTTGGCACCTAAAATGCATATGTTCAGATCAAGGAGATAACGTGTACCCTGAGGTACCAGAAAAACAAGGTAGAAAGCTAGTTGGTTAAATCTAGTTTCAGATGACGCACTCAGTACCTTTTACTGTAAACAGGTAGGGTATAAAATAATGGCTTTAGGAGTACACCTTCTGTGGAAGGTGAAAGTAACAATGCTGCATAATATGGCTTCCCAGAGATTGGTATCATATAGAACCTTTTTTTCTGTACGATATTATTATTATTGCGTTATAATAAGAACCCGGATGGACGTCGATTTGTTTTGAAATATACTCAAAAGACCAAATAACCAAAGTGTAACCAAGTAATTGACTATACATTGCCTATAAAGTGACAACTTATCAACAATCTGCATATTAGAAACCTGGCTTCTGTTTCTCAGCTCTGCAAGACTGACCTTGTGTAATACTTCAGATATTTCTTCTTCTGTAAAATTTAAGCTTATAATTTGGCTAAATCTGACTGGATCATCTTGGAGACAGCATAAGATACCTGTCTCACCCCAGGACTCTGCCTCTACCACATTTCAAGTTACTGCTGCAACCTACTGAGCTTGTCTAAAATCTGCCAGAAAAAAATTAACAATGGAAAAACTACCTATTTCCCCCTAATCTTATTCTCTAAAATGGTTGTTCTGCTTTTGCTGAATCTTTAAAAAAATGAAATTAACCTGAGGCAGTGACTGAACAAGAAAAATTTCATCCCAGATGGTTAAAGTTTGGCAAAATTATAAGCAATTCAAAACAAGGCCTCTGTAATGGGAAGTGCTAGGTAGCCTTATCAGCGCCTCCTATATCATAGGGTTACATTCCTCCTTGGTGTAACTTCAGTTAAATTGAGATTGAATTGGGTTCATAAGATCTGGAGACTATAGAATTGGGCTCATAATGTCTACAGCTGTAACCATAACATTTCCTTAGGGAGCTAGTGAAAATTCAGGTTGTAATGTGGGTACTATTCTCAGGGAAGTTTCTTTTAGAATCATAGAATCATAGAATATCAGGGTTGGAAGGGACCTCAGAAGGTGATCTAGTCCAACCCCCTGCTCAAAGCAGGACCAATTCCCAACTAAATCATCCCATCCTTTCTCAAGAGCCTCCTGGGGCTGCTGAGCCACTCTGTTTTCTTTTGACTCTATTGCTTCAGTTGTCACAAGGTTCGAAAACTGACCTGGTAATTCATTCTGAACAGTAACATGATTTGCATAATGACAACTGCGGGGGACACTGAGCCAGCCTGTTCTACTGGAATTCTGCATACCACAGAGTGACGTTCAGCCTATCCCATACCAAGATTCTCAGGAACCTGACTGGTGCTCCAGTAACAACTCAAATAAATCAGAAAAAAAATTCACAGTCCCACTGACCATGCCCCCATTCCACCTTGATTATATGTCTCCCTGTTGTATGCATAATTCCACTAGAATAGCTAGTTCAGTGTCACCTGCAGGTGCCATTATGCAAAACACATTATTGGTCAGAATGGATCATCATGCTCATTATTTGACTGGAAGCACGTATATTCCATGGTCTACAGGTAAACCAAAATCCTGCACAATCTAACAATAATGTACTTTGTAGCTGAATATATATATATATATATATATATTCAGGCTGGCTCAACTAGCTATATAAATAAATAAATAAAGGGTAGGGGATTTCTTCATTTAGCTTAAATAGTGTGCGTGGGGGGAGGTGGTGGTGGAAAGGAGGGGGGCAGGGAGCTCTCTTTTCACCAATCTCTATGACCTCTTCAGCAATGACTGAAACTGAGTATGAAGTCAATGAGACTACTCATGTGAGTAGCTGTTCACTTATTCTAGCCTATTCTGGTTCTTAGCCCTCCTCACTGTAGTATCAGAATGCTTTCTGGCAGTGCATTAAGTGATGTAATTAATGTCTGTCACACGTGGTTCATTCTTTTTCCCTCCATTCTCCAGAGGGAAATTGTGGAGTGGAGGGGAGGGGTTTAAAATGTCTTCTTTTAACTAAACAATTTTGTGTGTTATATGTACACTGTACTATGTGTTTATATTGGAAAGGCTGAAGGAATGCACTTTGCATTTGGAATAGAAGGTAGTGAAGTCTGTGATGGTTCCTGTGAGAGTTTGTTTTACATTCTCTGACTGCCTCTAAGAACGCTCTGTTCCCTGCACAGATGAGCTTTAACCTTGCTGTAGAAAAATGGAAGAAAGGGATTCACAATCTGATCCTTTGATCTTTGTGGCATGTAGGGATGTTGTGAAATTTCTGAAGTATGGAGTAGTGGGTTAAGTTCTATGCATGTCCCATCCCTTGCCCAGCTTAGCTGTTTCAATTTCCTCTTTCTTGTGGTAGTTGTTGAAAACGATCTGTAAGATGACCTATTTCCCTTCATGCCAACTTCAAGAAGAGGGAATGCATAGCTTGGGAAGAGAATACCACTGGCAAGAGGTCACTCATGCTTCTTGTGCCAATGAACTCATTGTACTTTAGCTTGCCTACCCAATGCACACTGGAGAAGAGCCTTTTTCTAGTCAGAAGGTCAAAACTTGTGCTGCTGCTGTTACAGCTGCTTCTCTAGGTTCCACTTCTCTAGGTTCCACTTCTAGGTTCTCAAAGCAAGTGGAAATACTGAGAACCATGGAACTGAGGTTGTATGGTACCATTACGGTGAAACTTGTACCACTCCACAAGGGATAGCAAGATGATAAAGGTAGCAGTTTGCCTGGAGTATATGAAATGATACAAGCAGCCTGGAGCCTTCAGTGTGATCAAGATGGGTATTTATATTCGCAAGCCGTAGGCACACCTGTAGGGGTGACAGGTCTTTCACAGGCATCATCATTATCATCATCACCACCATTATTATTATCTTACACTTAAACTCTTAAATTGTTTGTATTTCAACTCCCTGGTGAGATAAGTCATGTCCCCATTTTACGAATGTGGAAAAGGAGGCACAGAGAGGCTAACCATGTTATCCAAAGCCACATAGTGAGTCAGTGGAAGGGACAGAAAATGAAACGAGGAATCCTGACAGCCTGAACTCACCACCATACCACACTGCTAAACAAACTATGACTAATAACATGACTTATGAAGGAAGGCTGAAAGAACTGGGTTTCTTTAGTTTGGAAAAGAGAAGACTGAGAGGGGACATGATAGCAGTTTTCAGGTATCTAAAAGGGTGTCATAAAGAGAAGGGAGAAAACTTGTTCACCTTAGCCTCTGAGGATAGAACAAGAAGCAACGGGCTTAAACTGCAGCAAGGGAGGTCTAGGTTGGACATTAGGAAAAAGTTCCTAACTGTCAGGGTGGTTAAACACTGGAATAAATTGCCTATGGAGGTTGTGGAATCTCCATCTCTGGAGATATTTAAGAGTAGGTTAGAAAAATGTCTATCAGGGATGGTCTAGACAGTATTTGGTCCTGCCTTGCGGGCAGGGGACTGGACTCGATGACCTCTCAAGGTCCCTTCCAGTTCTAGAATCTATGAATCTATAATATATGTAGATGATGGCCATTAGCTTATGCTCACTCTTTCCTAATCGTTCCCTAACTATTAGCCTTGTGAGTAGACTTATCTCTATAACGCAATACCCCTAATGCCTTGTTAACTCCATCCTGGTTCCTTTTCCAAGATGGTTTGCACACCATATCCATTATGTACCTTACCCACTAGTATGCCATCTGCCTTTGTTCTGTCCCAAGTTATTGATGAGCAGTTTATTCTTCCTTCTTTAAAGGCATTTTCATTTTTGCTTCTCACCTCCTTATCCACTTGCCTAGTGCCACCTGTAGCATATTCCTATTACACATTTATTTGTTTTCTAGCAATGGAGAGTCCTTTTTATTCTCATGTTCTCAGATTTGTCTTCTGCCTTTCTTTGTCATGCTGTACAAAGGTATTTTGCTCCCTGCTTTCACTCTTGATTCTTTTAAATAGCTAGTTATTTCTTTTTCTTAAGTGTCCTCTCAGTTGGAATTAATTCGCACACTCCTAGCATGTTTCATTATAGCCTGTGACATTATTGTCATTGTTCCATGCATGCACTTACAGTTCCTCTATTAATGCCCTTCATGCATTTTAATGCCTCCTAACAAAGTGTACCAGTTATCTTCCATGCTGTCTTTCCTGATCTTCATATAGCCCTCCTGCTTACTGTCTTCATCTCTCTGTGGGTTATCTGTTTTCCTTTGGCTTTGACACTGTTAGTAGATCAGGGCCGGTTCCAATGGATGGACCAAGTGCTCTCCAGTTTGCTTAATTTTAACTGATAGCAGGTTATTTTCCTAAGCGCTTGAATCACTTCTCTTTGCTCTGCCTGATGCATGTGTATCAACCCCTCTCTTTCCTCTTATGTTTTCTATGCATCCACCCTTTACAGCTGCCTCTTTCCCGATAATTAGAGCCCTACCAAATTCAGAGCCATGAAAAATGCGTCATGGACCATGAAATCTGGTCTCCCCCATGAAATCTGGTCTTTTTCTACCTTTACCCTATGCTATACAGATTTCACAAGGGAGACCAGTGTTTCTCAAACCAGGGGTCCCAACCCAAAAAGGGGTCCCAAGGTTATTGTGTGGAGAGGGGTCACGGTATTGCCACTCTTACTTCTGTGCTGCCTTCAGAGCTGGGTGGCCAGAAAGCGGTGGCTGCTGGCTGGGCATCCAGCTCTGAAGGCAGTACCCCACCAGCAGCAGCACAGAAGTAACAGTGGCAATACCATACCATGCCACCCTTACTTCCAGTCTTCAGAGCTGGGCGGCCATAGAGTGGCGGCTGCTGGCCAATGGCCCAGCTCTGAAGTCAACAGCTCAGAAGTAAGGATGGCAATACCATACTGTGACAGGTTGGATCACAGAAACCCCCTTGGGAATTGCCAACTGATGTGCCAAGACTACTTCTGCCCCTGCTTTCCCTGCCAGCTTGGAACTCCAGCACCCTGTCTTGTTGAGCCAGACATGCCAGTCTGTTCCAACACAGACCGAGGGTCTGAATCACGTGCCCCAAAGCTGCAGACTTAACTGAAAGCAACTTAAGAAGTGTTCTTGTCTTTAACACTCAGATGCTCAACTCCCAATGGGGTCCAAACCCCAAATAAATGCGTTTTGCCCTGGATAAAGCTTATGCAGGGTAAACTCATAAATTGTTCACCCTCTATAACACTGATAGAGAGATATGCACAGCTGTTTGCCCCTCCCCAGGTATTAATACATACTCTGGGTTAATTAATAAGTAAAAAGTGATTTTATTAAATACTGAAAGTGGGTTTAAGTGGTTCCAAGTAGTAATAGACAGAGTGAATTACCAAGTAAAATAAAATAAAATACAAAGTGAATTACCAAGTAAAATAAAATAAAACACGCAAATCTAATCCTAATACAGTAATAAAACTCAATACAGATAAACTCTCACCCTCAGAGATGTTTCAATAAGTTTCTGTCACAGACTGGACGCCTTCCTATTCTGGGCACAATCCTTTCCCCTGGTACAGCCCTGGTTCCAGCTCAGGTGGTAGCAAGGGGATTTCTCATGATGGCTGCCTCTTTTGTTCTGTTCCACCCACTTATCTATCTTTTGCATAAGGTGGGAATCCTTTGTCCCTCTCTGGGTTCTCACCTCTGCTTCTCACTGGAAAAGCACCAGGTTAAAGATTGATTCCAGTTCAGGTGACATGATCACATGTCACTGTAAGCCTTCATTACCCACTTGCCAGCACACACATATACAGGAAGACTTACAAGTAAAACAGAGCCATTTAGAGCCAATTGTCCTGGTTAATGGGAGCCATCAAGATTCCAAACCACCATTAATGGTCCACACTTTTCATAATTACAATAGGCCCTCAAAGTTATATTTCATATTTCTAGTTTCAGATACAAGAGTGACACATTTATACAAATAGGATGACCACACTCAGTAGATTATAAGCTTTGTAATGATACCTTACAAGAGATCTTTTGCATGAAGCATATTTTAGTTACATTATGTTCACACTCATCAGCATACTTTCATAAAATCATATAGAGTGCAACGTCACACATACCATACCCTCCTTACTTCTGCGCTGCTACTGGTAGTGGCGCTGCCTTCAGACCTGGGCTCTGGCCCACAGCCGCCGCTCTCCAGCTGCCCAGCAATGCCACTGCCAGCAGCAGTATAGAAGTACGGGTGGAAATACCATGACCCCCCTACAATAACCTTGCAACCCCCCCCCCCCCACAACCCTCTTTTGGGTCAGGACCCCTACAATTACAACATCATGAAATTTCAGATTTAAATATGCAAAATGAAATTTACAGTTTTTAAAATCCTATGACGGTGAAATTGACCAAAATGAACCCTGATTTTGGTAGGGCCCTACCTATGATGATCATAAGTGTAAACACCCTGGACCAATTTTTCCTTTTGATCATGGCAGTTCAATCCATTACATTGTTGGGGTTACATTGTTAAGGTTGAGAAGAGAGTTGTGCCCTCTTTGCAAATACAATGGTGTCCTCTGTGCTCAGTTTCAGATCATTCTGCCTGCATTAGGCCCCTCCTATTGTAAAAACTCCCTGCTTCCCACAGTCTCTGGAACCTAAATCCTTCTTTGCTGGACCAGTTATTTTGTTGGGCATCGTAGCAGATCGAGCACTCATCGCCACGGCATCTCCTGCTGGTTGCTTCGGGAATTAGCTCTTTCAGCCCCAGAGTGCCTCCAGGTGGCCGGTGTCTCTCCTGCCTCAGACCCCATGTCCCTCCTGGACCCCAATGCCTTTTACCCTGGGGTCCTGCCCCACGGCAGTCCCCCCGCTCCAGGTCTCCCCTCCCAGGAGAACCCCCAACCCACCTTGCCTCAGTGGCTACTGCCAGTCATCATCTAACCCCCTTTCTCTGGGGCAGACTGCAGTCTTTAATGGTCACTCATCACTGGCAAGGGGGTTGGACCAGCTGCCACTGCCTATCCCCGGGCTACACCTCTGCAGCACCAGTACCTCCTTAGGCCTTATACAAGGCCTCAGCCTGGGGAGTTGCCAGGCTGGAGCTTCGCAGCTCCTCTTGCCCTTCCCCAGCACTGCTCTGCTGCTGGTACCCTGTGCTCCCAGGCAGCTAGGTCCTGCCCACTCCAAAGCTGGAGTGAGACTGACCCAGCTCCTCTCTTAGCCCTTATATCAGGGCCAGCTGTGGCCTGATTGGGTGTGGCCACAGCTGTGGTTGCCTCCCCAAGCAGCCCACCCCAGCTGCCTTTAACTTTTCCCCCTAGGAGCGGGGTAACTGCCCCTCTACAGCCATTAACATTTCTGCTCTCTCTCATCCTGGGCCTGGCAACATTATGGTGACAAAGGGATTGAGCGAAAGCATTTGCTTAACTTTTTTTTTCCTCTGAAATTTTCTTTTTCAAAAGACTGGCTTCATGGTAATTGACACCGCAGTGTATTTCACAAGCATTTAAATCACTTGGTGTGGGAAAAAGAGAAGTAACTAAGTAGAGACAAGGTGGGTGGGGTAATACGTTTCATTGGACCAACTTCTGTTGATGAAAGAAATAACCTTTGAGCTTACACAAAGGAAAAGGTATATGGCGTCAGTTGGCGTGCATGTGTGTGTGTTTTCTCTTGGTCCCAGCTCTGAGCAGAAAGCTGGTTCAGCAGACCTCGATAGTACTACACAGAAAGACTACAGACTCGGCGGCGAAGGCACTTATCTAGGTTTATTGCTGACAAAGCATGGTCCTACTACCCTGGCTCTGTGGTTACAGGTACACTAACATGCATGCTTGTGACAATGGACTCAGCTCAGTCAGCAGCCGGACTTTCTGCTGCCCCCTAAGCTGGATGAAGGTGACACTCCTATGATTTCTCTTTTATCCATTGATACAAACAAGTTACGTATAACACTCCTGACATGTTTAGTTACTACCCCTACACCTTCTACCTGATGGTTCGAACAAATATCTCCATCCATCATCCTGTCCTCCTATCCTTGTCTTACTCAGGGTCGGTGTGATACTGTACCATCTCCCAGGATTGTGTTTATGCCAGAACTCTATGTTGGGGTGTAACTGTACTGGCCTTCTGGCCATAGGCGCAACTCTGTGGGTGCTCTGAGGCTGGAGTACCCACTGGGAAAAAATGGTGGGTGCTCACACCCACCGGCAGCCCCCTATCAGCTCTCCCCATCCCCCCAGCATCTCCTGCCCACCGGTGGGCCCCACCGATCAGCACCTCCCCCTCCCTCCCCACCCCTCCCGCCCGCCACGATAAGCTGTTTCGCTGTCTGCACGAGGCTCTGGGGGAGGAAGGGGGAGAAGCAAGGATGTAGTACACTTGGGGGAGGGGTCGGAAAGGGGCAGGGTATGTGTGGCCTTGGGGGGAAGGGGTGGAGTGGGGGCCGGGCCTGGGGTAGAGCTGGGGGTCGAATACCCCCGGCACACTGGCAAGTTGGCACCCGTGCTTCTGGCATTTGTTTACATGAATACCTAGTACCTAGTATGTCTCAGAAGTGCTGTGTTTTAGCAATGCCAGCCATACTTTCGCCAAGTTCATGTACCGGACAGTTAACTTGTAAGCAAGCTTCTGCTTTATGACAGGGCCTGACTTTTGCTCATTGCATGGCTTTTGCTGACTTTGGTTCAGGCCCAGCGCTCTAGACTTTCTCTCTCTACTAGAGTACTCAGGGAGTAAATAAATAACCAAGTAAGTAGATAACTCAGCAGAACAATGTGCCTTCTGTAATACATGTTATGAAATAGTGTAGAAACTCTGGTGTGAATTCTTGACTAATGTCTTACTGAGGATTGTGACGGGTTGGATCACAGAAACCCCCTTGGGAGCTGCCACCCGATGTGCAAAGACTACCCCTGCTTCTGTTTTCCCTGCCAGCTCAGGACTCCAGCACCCTGTCTTGCTGAGCCAGACACTCCCGTCTGGCTCCAGACACAGACCCAGGGTCTGAATCACTTGTCCCAGAGCTGCAAGTTTACCTGAAAACAGCTCGCAGTAGCGTGCTTGTCTTTAGCACTCAGATGCCCAACTCCCAATGGGGTCTAAACCCAGATAAATCCGTTTTACCCTGCATAAAGTTTAAAGTTTATGCAGGGCAAACTCATAAATTGTTCGCCCTCTATAACACTGATAGAGAGATATGCACAGTTGTTTGCTCCCCCAGGTATTAATACATACTCTGAGTAAATTACTAAATAAAAAGCGATTTTATTAAATACAGACAGTAGGATTTAAGTGGTTCAAGGTAGTAACAGACAGAACAAAGTAAGTCACCAAGCAAAATAAAATAAAATGCGCAGATCTATGCCTAATCAAACTGAATACAGATAATTTCCTCACCAGTTCCAGAGTGCTCCCTTTTACAGGCTAAGCTCCTTTTAGCCTGGGTCCAGCAATCACTCACACCCCCTGTAGTTACTGTCCTTTGTTTCAGTCTCCTTCAAGTATCCTCAGAGGGGGGGGGGGGGTTGAGAGGCTCCTTCTTTAGCCAGCTGAAGACAAAATGGAGGGGTCTCCCACAGGTTTAAGTAGACTCTCTCTTGTGGGTGGAGACCTCCCTCCTATGCAAAGCCCAGCTCCAAGATGGAGTTTTGGAGTCACCTGGGCAAGTCACATGCCCCTGCGTGACTCAGTCTTTGCAGGCCAACGCCATTGTCCACATGGCATCTTGCATGTCTCCAGGAAGACTTCTCATGTGGATTGGAGCATTCCAAGATGCATTGTTCCCTAAGTGTCTCCTGATCAGGTACTTAACCTGGCAAATTCCTTCCTAAAGAAGCTGACCAAATGCCTCACAAAGCTTACTTAGAAATCAGGCAAGCATACAGCCCATATTCTTAACCTCGAGTAGAAAATGATATATATGTACAAATAGGATGAATAGATATAGTAGACCATAACCCTTACGGAGATATGTTACATGGCACAGGCAGCACAAAACATATTCCAGTTATGTCATACATACATTTATAAGCACCCCCTCCCCATAAAGCCTTATGGGGTACACTGTCACAAGGATATCCTGCCTCCTGGAAATTTCTTATTTTGCAATACATGGATCCTTGTTGGATGCAGATTCTATAATAAAAGAAGCTGACCCCATTAGCTTCAAAAGAAAACATTTTGCAATCATGTTGGATAAGGAAATGTCCTTGCCAAAACCCTTATATGATTTTTAGTCAATATGACTTAGGAATAATGTTTTCTCGCTGTTTTTTTGGCCTTGGGTCAAAAATACATATTTTTGGGGGGCGTATTTCACAAGCGTTAGACAAGCTTTGTTAAATCCACAATATACAGTGTACCGGACAAAACACATTGGATGGTTGAATTTATGTTTCTGGGGCTTATCTCTTCTGCAGGCAAAACAGCAGAGCCTCTTTTACATTAGGATTGCAAAATGTTAAGTACAATGCAATGTACTCTCACACTGAACTATTCTGTCAGGTTAGCACAATTAAATATTACATCCTGGTTTGGGGTATTTATTTAAAAAAAAGTCACGTCATAAACCTGAGCTGCAGCTGGACTGTGAACACTTCACAAACAATTTGGAAATCTCAGATCAACTAGATTACGTGTCATTTGACATTGTCTAGCAGGTAGAGCCGAGGTTTAGAAATTATGGGACCTACATTCTCAGGGCTTAGAATTCTCACACGCTATTTCCTGGAGCCTTGGGTGCTTCTGCCTTGCAGGGTGCGCCAAGGTTCGGAGGCTTCTGCCTCGTGGGGTTTGCTGGGGTTAGGGGCTTCTGCCCTCACGGGACATGCCGGGGTTTGGGGCTTCTGCCCCATGGGTTTGAAAATATTTATGGGAGCTCTTCTCTGGAGGGCTCTAGCTGAATTTAAGCTCTGTCTGCTCTTCGTTCTGCCATTAGCCTGCTATATGTCCTTGGGCTAGAACTGATCCGAAGTTTTCTGACTAAACTTGGTCCTGGTGTTCCAGGCTGGGCAACCCAACAGCAGACAGTCTGGCAGCCAGGGGAGCCTTGGCTGGAGCCGAGTCTCTAGGAGCTGTTAGGATTGCCACTCCACAGTAGGCAGCTTCCCAGCCCCCAGAGCCCTGGCTGGAGCTGGGACTCTCAGGGCTGGCTAGGGTCCTTGCTCTGCTGCAGCAGGGACCAAGTCAGCACCAGAGCTGGGGCCCTGAAGCTTCTAGGCTCCCAGATCTATCAGGCTCCCTGCTGCGGAGTAGAAAGCCTAGAAACCATGAGACTCCTGGTTACATCAACCATTACAGGGCTTCCTAGCTGGGCTTGGTTCTCGGCTCTGCAGCAGGAAGCCTGGAAGACATGAAAACCCTGAGAGCCATGAGAACCCCAGGCATGTGGGAAAAGCCCGCATAGGGAAATGGAGACCCCACGAGGAGTTTCCCTCCTTGCGAGGCAACCAGCCCTAGCTTCCCAGGGTAACAAACAGATAGAATCTTTGCAATATCCATGGATGTCATAGAATCATAGGACTGGAAGGGAACTCGAGAGGTCATCTAGTCCAGTCCCCTGCACTCAAGGCAGGACTAAGTATTATCTAGACCATCCCTGATGGGTGTTTGTCCAACCTGCTCTTAAAAATCCCCATGATGGAGTTTCCACAACCTCCCCATCTCAAAAAAGATATATTGGAATTGGAAAAGGTTCAGAAAAGGGCAACAAAAATTATTAGGGGTATGGAACGGCTTCTGTATGAGGAGAAATTAATAAGACTGGGCATGAGACTCTTCAAGCCCTCGGATCGCTAGCCCTTCCTGCTTCTCCACGTGGGCACCAATGATACAGCCAAGAATGACCTTGAGTGGATCACCGCGACTACGTGGCTCTGGGAAGAAGATAAAGGAGTTTGAGGAACAGTCAGCATAGATTCACCAAGGACAAGTCATGCCTGACTAACCTAATTGCCTTCTATGATGAGATAACTGGCTCTGTGGATGAGGGGAAAGCAGTGAATGTGTTATTCCTTGACTTTAACAAAGCTTTTGATATGGTCTCCCACACTATTCTTGCCAGCAAGTTAAAGAAGTATGGGCTGGATGAATGGACTATAAGCTGGCTAGATCATCAGGCTCAACAGGTAGTGATCAATGGCTTGATGTCTAGTTGGCAGCCGGTATCAAGCGGAGTACCCCAAAGGCCGGTTTTGTTCAATATCTTCATTAATGATCTGGAAGATGGTGTGGACTGCACCCTCAGCAAGTTTGCAGATGACACCAAACTGGGAGGACTGGTAGATACTCTGGAGGGTAGGGATAGGATACAGAGGGACCTAGACAAATTAGAGGATTGGGCCAAAAGAAACCTGATGAGGTTCAACAAGGACAAGTGCAGAGTCCTGCACTTAGGACAGAAGAATCCCATGCACTGCTACAGACTAGGGACCGAGTGGCTAGGCAGCAGGTCTGCAGAAAAGGACCTAGGGGTTACAGTGGACGAGAAGCTGGATATGAGTCAACAGTGTGCCCTTGTTGCCAAGAAGGCTAACAGCATTTTGGGCTATATAAGTAGGAGCATTTCCAGCAGATCGAGGGACATGATCATTCCCCTCTATTTGGCATTGGTGAGGCCTCATCTGGAGTACTGTTCTCAGTGGTAGCAGATGACAGAACAAGGAGTAATGGTCTCAAGTTGCAGTGGGGGAGGTTTAGGTTGGATATTAGGAAAAACTTTTTCACTAGGCGGGTGGTGAAGCACTGGAATGGGTTACCTAGGGAGGTGGTAAAATGTCCTTCCTTAGAGGTTTTTAAAGTCAGGCTTGACAAAGCCCTGGCTGGGATGATTTAGTTGGGGATTGGCCCTGCTTTGAGCAGGGGGTTGCACTAGATGACCTCCTGAGGTCCCTTCCAACCCTGATATTCTATGATTCTATGATTCTAAGTGCCATGCAAATACCTGTTCTCACTTTCAGGTGACATTGTAAATAAGAAGCGGGTAGCATTATGTCCCGTAAATGTAAACAAACTTGTTTGTCTTAGTGATTGGTTGAACAAGAAGTAGGACTGTGTGGACTTGTAGGTTCTAAAGTTTTACATTGTTTTGTTTTTTGAGTGCAGTTATGTAACAAAAAAAATCTACATTTGTACATTGCACTTGAACGATAAAGAGATTGGACTACAGCACTTGTATAAGGTGATTTGAAAAATACTATTTCTTTATCATTTTTACAGTGCAAATATTTGTAATAAAAATAATAATATAAAGTGAGAACTGTACACTTTGTATTCTATGTTGTAATTGAAATCAATATATTTGAAAATGTAGAAAAACATCCAAAAATAGTTAATACATTTCAATTGGTATTCTATTGTTTAACAGTGCAATTAAAAGTGCAATTAATCATGATTAATTTTTTTGAGTTAATCGCGTGAGTTAACTGTGATTAATCGACAGCCCTAGTTTAAAGCAAACAGCCTAAGAGTGACACTTTGTGGTCACAAAAAAGTGACAGCATTCATCTTAGAGAAGGTGGAGCTTGAACTGATCTTTAAGCTAGAGACTTTGGTTGGATTTTCAAAAGTACCTAAGTCACTGGGAGTTTTGGTCTCATCAGTATTTTCGAAAATTCCACGTCGTACCACTGTTTAAATCATTGCTTGTATATTATATTTGTGGGTTTAATGAACAGTAATATTGTATGTGAGAAAGTGAAGGTCTTAGCTATGAGTATTACCTTTGGAAGGATGATTTTGAACAGAATTGACATTTTTAGTAATTAGGTAACTGACTAAATTCCTAAGCTTTAACTTTAGCATTACACTGGTATGGATGTTCCCATAATATAATTGGCATATAAACTTAATTGGTAAATCGACAAGGGCTGGGAATCTAAGAGAATCCCTAATTCTTGGGTTGGGACAAAAATTGCCAGCCCAGATTCATATAGAATAGGATAGTTTCTTTATGTAACAAGACTGTCAGACTTGGAGTAACTGATTTGGTCTATTGCCTATTGGACAAATTTTAACTTTTCTTGTCAAATTCATTCTTTTTAGTTTTGTAAAAAGACCCTACCAAATAACCTTCTTTATTTTGTTTTCTGTAATTCTCTCAAATTATTTTTGCTAATGAAACTTGTACATTTACAATCCTCCTCCAGTCTGTACTTTAGCTAAGGTACAGAGGCACAAGAACCGTGAGAAAGGTGGCATAGGTAACTGCTTAATTAAAACTACTTAACTAATGTATGTTTTATACCTTTATTGTCCTCTCTGATTTGGCACCTGAAAGATCTTCTAAAGACAGATTTTAAAGGAAGAGACACAATACTGGTAAGGTACAGAAAGGTCTCTGGTTTTGCCAGAAAAAACTGGGAAAGAAATTAGCTCTGAGAAAATAATTAGCACGGCCATTGGCTTATTCACAGACCATAAATTATAATGAAAGATCTGGGAAATGCTACCGAGAATCTAGAATCTGAAAACCAAGCCCTATGAAATTAATTGAAATGTCAGAATCCCCAGAGACTGAGTAATATATAAACTCAAAAGAAGTCCAGGAGGTAGACTATAAGGTGAATAGAAAGCTGGCTAGATTGTCGGGCTCAACAGGTAGTGATCAATGGCTCCATGTCTAATTGGCAGCTGGTATCAAGCAGAGTGCCCTGGGGTCGATCTTGGGGCCGGTTTTGTTCAACATCTTTATTAATGATCGGGATGATGGGGTGAACTGCACCCTCAGCAAGTTCGCAGATGATACTAAGCCTGGGGGAGAGGTAGATAGGCTTGAGGGTAGGGATAGGGTCCAGAGTGACCTAGACAAATTAGAGGATTGGGCCAAAAGAAATCTGATGAGGTTCAACAAGGACAAGTGCAGAGTCCTGCACTTAGGAAGAAAGAATCCCATGCACCGCTATAGGCTGGGTACCGACTAGCTAAACCGCAGTTCTGCAGAAAAGGACCTGGGGATTACAGTGGACGAGAAGCTGGATATGAGTCAGCAGTGTGCCCTCATTGCCAAAAAGGCCAACGGCATATTAGTAGAATATTAGGGCTGTATTAGTAGAAGCATTACCAGCAGATTGAGGGAATTGATTATTCTGCTCTAGTCGACACTGGTGAGGCCACACCTGGAGTATTGCGTCCAATTTTGGTCCCCCCACTACAGAAGGGATGTGAACAAATTGGAGAGAGTTCAGCGGAGGACAATGAAAATGATTAGGGGACTGGGGCACATGACTTACGAGGAGAGTCTGAAGAAACTGGGGTTAATTAGTCTGCAGAAGAGAAGAGTGAGGAAGGATTTGAAGCAGCCTTCAACTACCTGAAGGGGGGTTCCAAAGAGGATGGAGCTAGGCTGTTTTCAGTGGTGGCAGATGACAGAACAAGAAGCAATGGTCTCAAGTTGCAGCGGGGGAGGTCTAAGTTGGATATTAGGAAACACTATTTCACTAGTAGGGTGGTGAAGCACTGGAATGGGTTACCTAGGGAGGTGGTGGAATCTCTATCCTTAGAGGTGTTTAAGGCCCGGCTTGACAAAGCCTTGGCTGGGATGATTTAGTTAGTGTTGGTTCTGCTTTGAGCAGGGGATTGGACTCTCCTTCACCCTGATATTCTATGATTCTATGACTCTATGGTCTCTAGTTGAAGGGAATTGTCTCTTGATGCCAACAAATTGAAGCAGTATGAATACTCCCAAAAGAGGGCACTGGTCCAGGAACTTATAACACTGACCCTGGGTAAAAATGTCATTCTCAAACAGAGCTGAAGAGATTAATAAACATAACAGGAATTAATCATACCCAACACGGATATAAATGATCTTATAGGCCTTAATTTTTAGGTAAACTTTGAGCGGAGTAAGAATACTGAACTATAGAACATGTCTTATCACCATAGAACGCAGTGGTAATGATGACCATACTATTCCGGGGCAGTTAGATCTTGAGGAACTCTCTCTTTAAGGGTTAAAACAGAGCATGATAACTCAGACAGAATTCCCCTGGATAAAGTCATTATCCTCACGCAGAACGCAAGCCACATCCTGCAAAAGTGGTAGAAAGGTCCAAGAGACCTGCTAAATAAAATGGGACTCTGAATCCTGAGACTGACAAAATATGTTTCAACGGCTTTTACCTTAAGCCGGGAAATTCTAAGGATCCACCATTAACGCCCCATTTGCAGAAGTGGCTAGATAGGGAATGGGGTTGGAACTGCGACTTTAATGAATGCCTTCCCGCAGCTCTTGAGAGGGTCTGGCAGAAGGATGTTACATGCAGTGAATGGGTTGGATCTGTCACTGCCTTTGTGACTCACCAGTGGAACTGGTCAGAACATTTCAAAATACATATTTTTTTGATGAAAAAAGGGACACCTTTCTATGATTTTTTCCCTCCAATTTTCAGCTAGCTCTACTCATCAGGCACATAACAAGGCCAATAGGGTGGCCAGAACATTGGACTAGGACATCCACAGAAGGCTCATCTGCCCAGAAACCTAGATGCCAACACAGCTGGTTACAGCCTGTGTTAGATCAAATTCTAGATGCCAGGTGAAGCTTCGGGGACATGACTTATCCTTACACAGAAAGTTTAAGATCTTATGTATTCATAATAATGAAGTATAATGAATCAAATTGGTACAGGTCACCTTTCCTTCAGTTGATCCTTCTCAATGTGTTTTCCACCCCCTTCCTCCTCCTTTCTCATCTTCTCTTTGTCAGATCTCTCCAGGCCAGCTACAGGAAAGCACTTAAGCTTGTACTAATTTTAAGCATGTGCTTAAGTCCCATTTAAGCCACTCTGCTTTTAATTATTTTGTTTCCTGGAGTTCATACTTTGAGACTTCTTCTGCTGGGCTGTCACTTTTACACTTGGGGCTGCTTGGTAGTTTGTGTACTTGTATTTGCGGCTGTCTGATAGGTGCTTTGGTCTTCTTTTCAGTAACTACCGTGTGTATTACAGCCTTCTGGTCCAAGGAAAGCTGGCAACAAAGCTGCTTATTGTAATTTATTTCATTTAAGTAGGGTTATATATATGAGCTGCTGTGTAAATATTAAACAATTAACCTTAGTGTCAGGCTAACCTGCACGCTGGCTTGTCACTAGATTAAAAATGCTTTTGCACCTGTGCTTAGGAGTCATTTAAAAACATCTTGCACCTTCAAATAAAAATATGCTTTCTTGTCAGGGTTTTCCTCCACCTGCTGGTGGCAGCAGGGGTGGCAGAAGCGGTGGTGGAGATGGGAGGGGGCGGGCTGCCGTCCCTGCAATGGAAATATTGTGGGGGCTCCATCCCCAGGTAAACTTACACGTCTGTGGGGGGAGAAAGGGACAGAGGGACGGAGGCGAGAGCAGGATGCAGAGTGGCTGGAGTGGCTGCCATGGGGCCAGGGAGCAGGGATCCAGAGGAGCTGGAATGAGCCCAGGAGCAGGTGGGAACACCTGAAACCCTCCTTCCCAGCCTGGAGCCGCCTGCCTCTCCCTTCCCCCTGATGAGCACTGCTCTTCACTCCCTCTCCTATCCCTTTGCCCCCTCCCATTGGCAGGGAGCTTCTGCCTCCCCTAGATGCCAGATTCCCTTGGGGACATTCCACAGACTAAAGAGGGTGCGCGCAAAAGTTCATACTCACTAGGAGCCTGATTCAAGGCCTGCTGAAGACAGTGAGAGTGTTTGGATGAGGGTTTCAAGTATCAGGGGGTAGCCATGTTAGTCTGTATCTACAAAAACAACAAGGAGTCTAAGGTGCCACCAGACTCCTTGTTGTTTTTGGATGAGGGTTTGGATCAGGTCATTGGTCAATATTCACTTTGGTGAGGATTCTCCTTAGTGCTGGTGCGGGGGATGGTGCATAGACACTATGATTTTCCCACCCTCTCCCAAGCCCTGCTCCCTTATGCCTACCCCTGACAACAGCATGGATCCATGTACCTGTAGAGGGACTACCACGAAGGCTGGGAGAAGGGAAGCTACAAGGCCACAGAGGAAGCACCTCACTGTTCTGCTCTTCTCAGCAAGAGATCCACCAAGTTTTCATTCGTTCCACCCACAAAGACAGATGGGACAATCGGGCCCATAATTTTCTCAATTAAAACAGAATCCCGCATAGTAAGCAGAATGTTTGGAACACCTTGGGTGGCCTGTTTGTGATTAGAAATGAACCAGCCAAGCAAATATTTCAGTTACCTTGTCCTCCCAATTCCCATGCTGCCAATTTGTTTGTGTTCCAACTGCTGTCACTTGTCAGATGTTTTTAAATTAAATTAATGGAGATATCCCATCTCCTAGAATTGGAAGGGACCTTGAAAGGTCATTGAGTCCAGCCCCCTGCCTTCACTAGCAGGACCAAATACTGATTTGGCCCCAGATCCCTAAGTGGCCCCCTTAAGGATTGAACTCACAACCCTGGCTTTAGGAGGCCAATGCTCAAACCACTGAGCTATCCCTCCCCCCGCATAGTTTAGACTGCATAATGTTTTGTGCACTAAGTTAAACCAACAGTGTAGCTCTAAATTTGCAATAGAGTTAATCAATACAAAATAAATCTATGTGCTTATTCAAAGTCAACAATAGAAAGTAAACATAGAAATCTGACAGATTTTGAGAACTGTATGTCCCAAGAATTGATGAAAAACAATTTGTGCTGTCCACAGAATATAGCATGTCCTGTGGCTATCTACGCAATACCGCTGCCCTAGTGGAAAGTGCAGTCAAATGGTAATAGGGCCAGATCCAAAGCTCATTTATATCAGTGGGATCTTTCCATTAACTACAGTGGGCCTAAGGTCATACCTATAAAGCAGAGGGGCTGGAACTTTGAAGACTTGGATTCTATTCTTGACTTTGTCACACTGGCTTCCTCTCTGAGGGTCTATGCTGCAGCAGAAAAAGGTTTGTTGATATAGCTATATAGGTCTAGTTATACTAAACCCTTCTAGTGTACATTCAGCATCTACCAGCAAAAATGTGCTTTTGCTGGTATAGCTTATACCAGTTCCCCAAACAAAATAAGGACTTTTATGCTGGTTTAATTGCACCTACACTAGGACTTTTATCAGTATAGAAATGTTGTAAAAAAATCACACCCTTAATCAACATTATTATACCTGCAAAAGGTTCTAGTGTAGATCTGGTCTAAGAGTTAGTTGTCCCCTCTGTAAAATGGAGATGATAATAATAGTAATCCACTGCTGAAAAGCTCTTTAAATTCTTCAGAAGGAAGATGTGGTACATGTGAAATGCTGTTATTACTTAGAGGAATTGGAATAACCTCATATCTGGAAGGACACAGAGTTTCTAACTTGTTTTGTTAGTCAGGAAATAGGTGGGGTAGAATATTATGTTCCGATATGGGGCCCCTTTGCACTGCTCCACCAGCACAAAACAGGTGAGAAACTTGACAGAACTGGCTGATGGGATTTCTCCTGTATAAGGGGAATCCCCAAAGAGCCTACAGCTGTCATAGTGGCTTCCTTCAGCCTGTGCCACTTCTGCCTCACCTGCATGCTGGGGGACCTCATATGGAACACAGCTCTGCGGCACTCAGGTGTTGTGTACCCTCTGTGTAAGGTCTCAGAATCCTCCCCCTCCCTCATTTTCTTACACTTAAAGAAGCAGTACTCAGAAAACAGAACCCAAGCTGCATTCTCCACAATAAGTATGTATTATTTAAAAATACAGCTGCAGACACTAATTAAAGGTAGGGGAACTGACCTGAACTTCCACCCAAACTCACACCTTGCCTTCATGCCAGTTTAGAAATGTCTGGATAGCCATTTTCATTCTTGCTTGCCTCTATACCTGGCTCCAGTGAGCACTGAAAGTGGAAGTGCCTAAATGCCATGAGACCAGCTCATCAATTGCCTGAATGTCTTGAAATCTGCTGGCAAACCATGCAGATCTTTGTGCTCCCATGAAAAGGGCTGTTCCACTGTGTGCTGTTCCCTGATCTCCCCTGCATCAGGAGCCATGGTACCAAAGCTGTAGGATGGGTGTTAACACTGAATTGCAGGTCTGTTGTGGCTGTTCTTCAGCTCGGCCCCCTCTCCCATCCAATGGTTGGTTTTTAGCCCAAATTTGTGGAGCCCCATGTGCATTATGCTCCTGTTAAAAGGCATCCAGAGGCTTAGAGGAAGGTAGAGATGCTCCTTTGACATTGTATGTGAAATGACCTACCTTGAGCTGCTTTCACCCCATCTGAGTTTAGAAGCAGGGTTAGGAAGATGATGTGGCCCAGGTTGTCTATGTGCTCCTGAAAGGATTTACAATAAAGATATGGATAAAAGTCCCATAAAAGGAAGCAGCTATTCTCCCCACCCCCCGCAAAAAAAAAAAAAAAAAAAAAAACCCCAACCAAGAATGCATTTTAATTATTGCAGTCCTATCAAATTAATTGATCTGTCCATTATGTACTTATTCCTTTGTGCCTCTCAGAGCACAAGATTAGATATTGGGAATGAGGAAGGGCTTTGTTTTTGACAGCAGGCAAAAAAAAGTTATTATGTTTGTATAATAGCTGTTCAGTCACTTTCTGTGCCATGATTCACTCACCTTTATGAGAAGTGTCAATAAATATTATACATGTTCCTCTTTCAAAGCACCAAACTCCTACTGGGGGAATTCCCAGAGTACACTATAAAAGGGCTCCCGCTGTCCTTTCTCCATCATACCTGTTTGCTGAGAAGATGAAGTGTGCAAACTTGGCTGTGCTGCTGGTCTTTCTACAAAATGCCATTGCACAGAATGCAGCCACCACCACGATCCAGAATGTGGTAAGATGCGTATTATGATTTTCACAGGCTCTAATGTATTCTTTTTTCCTCTCACTTATTCATGTTGCTAGGAAAATCTTTTAAAATTATTTGAGGCAAGTTTTCAGATCTCCATTCGTTCTGTGGACTCTCTGTAAGTAACAAGTGCAAAATACCACCTTTAACAAATGTGCTGGGATTTAATTATAAATCTGAAAACAAATTACACTGTTTTAAAAAGACAAAATTCTGCCTTCAGTTAGGTGAATGCAACTCCCGTTGCGAATTGGAATAGAGTTTAAATGCAAAATGCAGGTTGTAATTAATTAACTATGGTTTGTACCTGAGATGAGCTCAATCCAAAACCGCAGATGCAAACACCACACAGCCTTTTGGAGTGTTGAAGATCTGGATTTAGATCTCAGTGTCTCAGGTTCATTTGCCCAGCACTTTGAAAACATAATGCGCTATATGAGTTCTAGGTGATACTATTAATGCAGTCTCTTGGTCTAGTAGGCCTTAAAAGTGCTGTGGACTCAGGTAGTGAACTCAGCATCTAAGGGGAGGGAATGTTTTTCACTGCAGCATGATTAAGCAGTGGAAATTCCTGGCAGTAAAAATCAAGGCTGAAGTGTAAATATATAATGATAAGCTGAGGACGGGGGAATTTAGAATGTCAGAAATTTCTCCTCATTATGCTCACTCCTGGGTAAACCATAATTTGTGCAGACATTTGTAAAATTTATGATGCTCCTTGTAACTCTGCTGTTAATCACTATCAGCCTCCCCTGTACAACGCTATCAGGGGGCCAGACAAATGGCTGCGTACGTTATCTTTTTGACCAGCTGGCACAAAAAAACCCTGTTTTTTCTGAATCAATTTAAACAAGTGGCCATTTTCCTGCCATCTTCCAGTTCCTCAGCTGTCCAGATGGCTGTTTTAGGGGCTCCTTAGGAGTGGGACTGTCTGACTGGATGGGGGAGTGAGGGAGCAGGTGACGGGGATGCAGTGGCATGAGGCACTGAACCGGTTCTTGGATGGAGTAGTAGGAGGCCTGCAGGGGAAGCTGGCTAAAACTGGGGCTCCAGAGCTCTGTCAGAATGGAGTTTTGCTTCCGCATGGCTTTGAAGTTGTGCAGCCGGGGATGACCCCTGCCATACAGAGCTCCTGCAGGAATGGCGCATTGCTTTTGTATGGCTGACTAGCAGCTGCCTCCTTGTGCAAGCCCCTTCCTGCCCCACATGCCTCAGGTTTATCATGTCAAATGGTTTTGCAAGCATTGGAGATTGCCACAGTTCCCATTTGGTGGAGCTCAGCTGCGTACATTGGTGGGCTCCGTCCCTGCGATATAATGTTTTGTGCAGTACACAGGACCTTGATTACTGTAGGCTCCCAGGGATGCATGTTAAGATTCAAGAGTGGCATCCAATCTTGCCAGTGCTCTGGAGGGGTAGGACCTGAAACCTTATTCCATAAGATGGCCGTGAGAGGGTATATATTACTTTAGCATAAATAATGCACACTGATAGACTGAGCATTTGCGGCTTTCCATTGATCACATGAAGCTTTTTTCAAAGGAAGGACTCCATGAAACAAAGTTGTACCAGAAGAAACATTAACTGTCTCAGCAGTCAGTCAGAAATCCCAATCAATGTTAGAGCTGCTGGAGATGGCTCCCTTCACAAAATCAAAGTGTTTCAGAATACTGAGGAATCTGGAATGCTGATTGTCTGTCGGGAGAGGGGGTCATGATTTAAATAGGGATGGGACACGTAGTATGTTGCATTGTAACAGGTATTTTTGTTTCCTTTCCAGCCTACCCCTCTTCCTACCCTGGTGGAATATCTGACTGAACCTCAGGCCACACTCAACAAACCTCAGTTCATGCCAGAGGTATACCATTGTTTACTGTTCTTGGAAAGCTATAGTAAACATCATCATTAAGATAAGAGAGATGCGTGGTCTAGTATATTCAGCGCAGGACTGGCAATCAGGTGGTTTAGAGGTCTAATCCTGGCTGTCACAGGTCTCTGTGTCTTATGCCAAATTGCTGAGGCTGAAATTTGAGTGCAGGATTTTCAAAATTAATTTCCTAAATTTAGGCTTCTAAATCCATATAAAGTCGCCCAAATAAATGGCCTGGTTTTCAGAAATGCTCAGCACCCCGCAGCTCTCATTTACTTTATTAAGCTACAAATATTTGGATCAGGCTGAATAATATTTCTTTTAGACTCAGATACCTTCATGTAATACATGATTTAATTTTACAAACAGAACTTTTGCAGTCAAGTCCTTGCTGCAGGCTAGGACAGTTTGTTAAATACTCAATGAAGCCTATTTAGCTTTTAAAAATACCACAAACCATCCAACCAAAAAGAGCTGAGCTTCAGCATATTTTTATATAGGACTTGGAAAGATGTTATGACCAACATTAATAGTTCTATTGACATTGCACTGTGATCAAAGGAGTCAGGGACCCAGGAAGATCTTTATAATAATTAATTAATTAATACTGCTTATGGTTTCATCAATATCATGAACCCAGCATACAATAATGTCAATGGAAGAAATGAAACAATTCTGTCAACATCATATTAAGTCTGAGGAAGATATGAACTTGATGTGATGTTAATGTGCAAAGGTCTTGAAATCTGCAACCATTTTTCATGCTGAATAGTTCTCCTGAAACCTGCCCCTCTAAATTCCTGTTAAACATTATCAGCCTTTAATTCTTAGGTCTTACAGGAGTTGAATGACTCAACCCAGGGCCGGCTCCAGCATTTCTGCCGCCTCAAGCAAAAAAAAAAAAAAAAGCCGCGATCGGCGGTGGCAATTGGAAAAAAAAAAAAACAAGTCGTGATCGGCAGCGGCAGTTCAGTGGCAGGTCCTTTGCTCCTAGAGGGAGTGAGGGACCTGCTGCCCCTGAATTGCCGCAGTTGCTGCCCCTCTCCCTTGGCCACCCCAAGCACCTGCTTGTTAAGCTGGTGCCTGGAGCCAGCCCTGACTCAACCTATTGATACCATTTATTTTTTTGGAGGAAGGATATTCTTATGGTTAAGGCACTAGCCTGGGACTCAGGGAATTTGGGATGGTCCAATGATTGGGGCATTGGCCTGGGGCTTTGGAGAGCTGGATTTAGATCGCTGCTCTGCCACAGACTTCTTGTGTGACCTCGAGCAAGTCATTAACTTCTCTGTGCCTCAGTTCCCAATCTGTACAATGGGGATAATAGCACTTCCCTACCTCACAGAGGTGTTGTAAGACAAATACATTAAAGATTCTGAGGTGCTCAGATAGTAGGACAATGGGTGCCATAAAAGATAGAATTGTTGCCCCTGCCACAAATTTCATGTGTGATCTTGGCCAGGTCACTTAAACTTTCTGAGTCAAATGCTGATTCCTGTTGAAGTCAATGGCAAATTTCCCATTTCTGTCAATGAGGCTCCTCATTGGTAAAACAGGGATAACAATATTTCTTCCTCCCACCCTTTAGCTATCTTGTCTATTTAGGCTTTAACCTCTTCAAGGCAGGGGATGTCTCTTACTATGTATATGTACATCTTCTAGCATAATGAGGCCGAACCTCAGAAGGGGTAACTAGACACTCCTACAATACAAATAATATTTTTTTAGTAAGTGGTTGAATCCATCCATTGAAGTTTGGTGGGTTTTTGATAGTTTAAATCCACTTTTAAAATAGTTATTTAATTTATTAAATAAACATAGATAAAGGGCAGTTTGTAATCTGTATCAGGGATAAAATAATGTCCCCTCCTCACAGGCTAGCACAGATAGGACCTTATGAAAGGTAAGTACAATAACCATATTTGTCTGTTCATTGGATGTTTTCCTCTCTGCTCCTTTTTTCACCATTCCTGCTGAGCAGAATGCAAATCCAGTAATGTGAGGAGTCTGAAGGTGACAGTTCCAAAAGCACCTAAGGGACTTAGGAGCCCAAGGCCCATTTTTAATAGTGACCTAGGCCCAGATTTTTAAAAACTATTTAAGCATTGCTGCACTCAGTTTTGCAATGCCTAACCAATTTAGGTGTCTCAATTTCATTTTCAAAAGGGATTTAGGAGCCCAAATTTAGGGATTGTGTTAATCAATAAAGGAAGCATGGAATGTGGAACAGAAGCCTGTTTATCTCACTTTATTGGAAGTGGACAAATTTAGTCATGGTACAAAACTACTCATAAAAGCGATATTCAACAGCCAATATTTTATTATTTTTTAACTCTGACTGCCCCAATTAAAAAACTTGTTTATGTTCCTATGCACTGATGGAGCAGTGATAAATGTCCATTACTCCTCTCAGTACCCTGCAGTAGCAGGCATACCAGCTCTCATGTGCATGTGGTTGAGTATGCAACCTGTTTACCAAGGGTAGCTGAAAAATATCAAATGAAACATATTCCCAGTGGGGAAAATAGGGTTAAGTAAAAATCAACATTTTCCATGAAAATAGATCAATTTCTGTGGATTCTTCCATTAGTAAAATCCAAACAAAACTTTGTAAAGTGCTCTGAAATTAATGGACTAAAAGCACTAACTGGACCTGATGCAAAGACCATTAAAAGCAATGGAAAGACTCCCTATAAGATTTAATATGATTATTTCCTGCTCTGCCATTGACTCGCTGTCTGATCTTAGAAAAATCATGTAACTTTCCTGTACCTCAGTTTTGCCAGCGTTAAAATAGTTATAATAGAATTTAACTACCTCTATAGAGGTGTGGTGAAGCTTAATGAATTAATATAGGAAAATACTTTGAGTTTATTGGAAGAAAGTTGTAATAATAATAATTAATAAATGCTTTCAGGGTCAGTATTATTATTAATTATTACGCTCAACTTTTCCCTGCTTGGGGACTGTTGTCAGTCCTTTGGTGTTGTTTCCTAGTAGCATATTGACAATTTTTTATTTGCTTTCTGAAACAAACTTGTTCTTACAGCCATTTGCCAATGTAACCGGCTCTTTGAATGAAAATGGAGTGTGCCAATGCTCAGTGTACCTGCCAGACACCGCGTTTCCTGTGCAGAAGGTCGAGATGCTGGAAATCACGGCCCGAGTGCTTTCTGAGAAATTTGAAATAGAACTTACTAAAGTAAGGATTTTTGGTTTTTCTTTTAAAAAAAATCTACCAGTCCTATTTTTAGTGAATGTGAAACAGTCCAGCAGTCAGAACTTTGCAGGGCCTGCCTTCCAAGCACTGCAGTGAGGGGCATGTAAAAATTGCAAGGAAAAGGGTGATTAAACATAAAATGTTCAATATTGTAGCATGCAAGCTGGGCCTTATAACAACATGAGTTTCAAGTATCCTCGGGCCTCATTCCTGGGCCTATAGACAGTCCCTACGGAGGTTCGGGGCCTGGGGCGGAAGTGATGGATTTGTCTCTTCTGGGACCGACTGCGCCAGCCAATCGCACTGGCCTGCAGGGCCTCCCAAAGCACGGGGCCTGGAGCAGTCACCCCAATTTGCCCTACCCAAGGGACAGCTCTGCCTATAGGCACATGGTGTTCTTGGAGGGATGGAGGAAGAGCTATGCTACTCTTTATGAACCATGGAACAGTCTTGTTGGCTTGTAATTGCTATATACAGTCACAGAGGAAGCCATGATTCCTGCTCCCTCCTGTGTTATTACCAAGGTCGACGAGAGGGGGGGAAGTCGGTACAAATTACTGGGGCCCGATGGTCCAGAAGGGGGCCCGGGGTCCGGCTTCCCCCCCCTTGTCAGCCCTGTTTAGCCGGTCCGCCCTTGCTGGGGGGCCCGAAAAATTTTTTTCACCGGGGCCCGAACCTGCTCTAGGCGGCCCTGGTTATTACTTGTATGTAACCAGCTTATGGGAGGGAATGAGGGAAAAGAGAGCAAATGTCAGCTCAGCTCAGGTTGAAGCAAAAACCCACCCCCTGACCCCCTCCATTCCCATAACAGTTGAAAAAAAAATCAGTTATTTTCTCTGTCAACATCTGATGGTCTAGCAATGACTGTTGAATTATGCATTCTAGTTAAAGACAAACTCCTTACCCTTACACTACTTTGCTTGTTTGTTACAAGGATTCAGATCTCATTTTTCTTGCAAAAATCAGGCAAAACTAGGGGACTACCGTGGTTTCTTGAGAGAAGGAGAACCTACATTTGATTTTTGCTGGTAGATGAATATTCAGGGTTTAAATTAGGTGTCCATGAGAAAGTGTTTGACTTCTCCAGGAGCCAGACATCTTAAGAAATGAAGTGTCCTTGAATTAATCAGTAGAAAAGGCACAGCAGTAAATTATAAATTCTAACCATAAATATTCATAACTCTCTTCTAGTATAATCAAGAATAGATAAGAAGTTATGCATAAAAACACAACAATGTGGGGCCATAATCCTATAGAAGGTCTTTTCAGTTAAAATAATTTGCTTTGAAATAACTAGCGCTAACGATGACATACATTCAGTTGTCAGTGAAGGTATGAAGGGGCAATTTGACAAATCTCAGTGCCTCTCGGCACAAGAGCTACCTGATCACTTTAGGAGGAATATGGAACTTGACATTAATGATCCATGAAAACACTAGGTATTTAAGGGCCCCAAAGTGCTCCCACTGTGATCAGTGGCAAAATTTCAATTGCTTGCAGTAGGACAGGATCAGGTCTATAATTCCCATCCTGAAACTTGGACTAATTCTGCAAGGCCCTCCCAGATCAGAGAGGACTGAAATAAGATCCAACTGAAGCCAATCTTCTATTGAAGTGAAACTGCATTGGGAGTTCTGCCTGACTAAGGACCATGGCAGGAATTGGCTGATTTTTTGAAACCTTGTAGCCATTCTCTGTTAAAAAAATGGCTGGACTCTAGTGACCAGATCCTCAGCTGATGTCATTTTCTTCAAGTCAATGGAGCTCTGGCAGTGTATACCAGTTCAGGAGTTGGCCCTCACTTTTCAACTCCAGTGGGAGATACCAAAAAAAAATCTTGACCTAATCTGAGTTTCACTGCACTTTATCATGTTGAGTTTGATTTGCCAAACAGTGTTACAATGCATCCAGTTAGATATAGTGTGACAGATCCTCCAATGTGATCCCAGGAAAAGAGACATCAGGTCAGAAATGAAAACAAACTGTATTTTTGTTTAACTACAGGGGTGTTACAATTTCATAGTTAGTTATTATGTTGCTTGATCATAGAACGAAAAAGATACCAGGCGTTGACTTGTTCATCTCTGAGTTCAAGTAAAATTGAAATGTCTGGAGATGGGCAGAAGACGCTTGAATCTATGTGCATATCTGTACTTGTCTCATGTAAACATATTTCTCAGGCTCTCTTTGAAATGAGTTTCTTACCTTTCTAGTTGTAAAGATACCCCTCAGTGTGTAACCCAATGTACTGCTGTTTCCTGAAAATACTTATGACAAAATGAAACAATAAAACTAAAAGATCTCCCAACTCATCCTAGCGATAGAGTGGTCTGAACCAAAATTCTGGGTTCCAAGCACCCCCAAACTATGGGGATGTTCAGATCTACATCCAATTTTGCAGCCCAGACTCGTCTTTACACATTATGGAGTGGGAGCGTCTACTGAACTACTGTGAAATTTGAAACAACTAGGCAAATCATAAACACTTGGATTTTGGTTTTGAATCTGAGAACCACTTTACAAAGAGGGTTGGAATAACAAACAGATCCTCAACTAATTTAAATGGATGTAGCACCATGGAAGTTAGTTTACAACTTACTAATTTACACCAGCTGAGGATGTGACCCAAATGCCATAACTATATTTCAGCATCCCATTGTGGATGGGTTCAATCTTACCTTACTTACTTAGTCAAAACTCCATTTAAAGCTAATGGGAGATTTTCCTGAGTAAGACTTGGAGGATCCAGCCCCTTAAGAGGTGCTATACATGTATTAGAAGTCCCAGATATACAACCTGATTGAATCTTTAAGCTTTTGTCTGATTGTAGGCTGCTAATTCAACAAGCAAGGGGGGGGGGGCCCTTTTATAAAATCAGCAGGCAGTGAATTTCACAAAGAGATACTCTGATATTCCAAATCAGTAAAAAACTGTAGCCTGAAAATGTTGGACTAATTTTTTCATCTGTAATTATCATGATGAAAAAATTAACTTGTTAGACTAATGCAGGAATCAGCTTTGTTCACAACAGTGAAGAGGAGTATGGCTCTCTTTGTGCATCTCATTAAAAGGGAAGAATAGCAACTTTAATCCAATGGGAGAATGTGCCTTTCAGTGCTTTGACCACAATGCCCAGAACATGCTTGAGCAATAAAAACAGGAAGAGCAAACATACCTGCCCAACAGAGATGAAAACTATATTCAAGATAGATTATTCTGTTGGAAATATTCCTCTTGATCTCAGGCTGGGTTATATGACATGCGGGTGGCATGCTCACCCTGTGATCATGGAGGTCAGTCTTGCCTGTGGCCAATGCACTTGCACGTGAATTGCTTGCTCATTTCATTTCTATCCCCCTTTCTCTCCCTCTCCATCTTTTTTCATTTTATGCCTTCCTTCTGCTTCCTCATTCCTCCACCCCCACCCTCCACCTGCATGCTGGAGGAGTGTCTGCTTGCATGCTGAGAAACCTGTGTTGATAAATACCACTTTTGGGTAACTGACACAATAAATGAACATTACAGATTTTCTCCCTGCCCTTTTCAGGCCCTTAGTGTGACAATGCTTGCAAAGCAGAAAAAACTAGATAGGAATTATTCTTACGCATGCCTAAAATAGATGAATTTTATATTTCTTTAAGGGTGAAATTCACCTCCTGCAGAGGTCCACCACAAGGCCTATGCACTGCTCAAACCCCACTGCAAAGCTCTGGGATGAATGTGAGATGCATGGTGAATACTGATCTGTACCCCAAAATGTGGTTTATGTACTAGATTTCAGAGATGGTGTGGTGGCCTGATAGAGGGGAGCAGATGGTTTCAACACAATCCCCCACAGGTAGATACAGTCACAAGCTATTAAGGCAAAATGGGTCTAACTGCCAAGCAATAGAGCAGCCTCATGGGAGGCATTCTCCTAGATGGCCTGGCTGGCCAACTGGGAAAAAACAGTCTGAGGTAGAAGGAAGACTGGGCATTCCGACAAAGTGGGCATTCACCCACGAAAGCTTATGCTCCAATCCATCTGTTAGTCTTAAAGGTGCCACAGGACTCTCTGTTGCTGGTCTCAGACCTGAAGCTCTTACTTATGTGAGTAGCCCATACTTATGCAGGTAGTCCACGGACTTCAACGGATTGCAGATTTGGCATATTTTTGGCAACTAGATTTTCTTTTAAAGCATTTATTTTCTTTAAGTATTTTAATATTATTAGCATCGGGATAGATGCTCACATTTCTGAACGTTTGTGCCTGTGGTATAGGTAATTGTACACATCAGTACGCGTTTTCTCCACATGGTTGCCTACTTTGTGCTCACCAGTTTGCAAATGCAAATGTATTTTTGTGCATGCGGTGGGTTCATGTGCAAATTTTACAGGCACAGTTTAGACACTAACTTTTAAACATCTTCCTCACAGAGATTACTGGGGAAATCTCCCAGCTCTCACTGGATTTTTGTGAGTAGCAAGGTAGTCAGAATCCATCTCTCTTCAAACAACATGGATCTTGCTCTATGGACTGGTCCATGTTAGGGTGGAGGTAGGGAAATTTAGACATATCTATGGTGAATGTCCAGTCAGTTAGCTCCATATATAGAAATACAGTTAAACAGACACTATTTATTTTGATTGCCAAGTACAATACATTTTATTATTCCTTAGCTTGAATTTATACAGGACTAAAACTATGAGAGCCAGATCCTCAGTTGGTGTAAATTGGGGACTCGGTTGGTGTAACCAGGAGATATTCAAAGACCTGAAACTCAAAAAAGAGTCATACAAAAGTGGAAACTAGGTGAAATTACAAAGGATGAATATTAAAAAAACCCAATAGAAGCACGAAGGGACAAAATTAAAAAAGGCCACCCCCCCCAAGATTAATCTAGCTAGAGACATAAAGAGTAACAAGAAAACATTTTACAAATATATGAGAAGCAAGAAGACGACCAAGGACTGGCGAGGCCCATTACTCAATGACGAGGGAAAGACAATACCAGAAAACACAGTAATGTCTGAAGTGTTAACTGCCTTTTTTTGTTTATATTTTCACCAAAAAAATTATCAGTGATTGGAAGACTAACATAGTGAACATCTGTGTAAATGGGGTAGGATCTGAGGCTAAAATAAGGAAAGAACATGTTAAGAATTAATTAGACAAATTAAATGTCTTCAAGCTGGCAGGGCCTGATGAAGTACATCATAGAATACTTCAGCCAGTTCCTTAAGATATTGCTGAGCCATTAGCAATTATCTCTGAGAACTCATGGAGGATGGGAGAGATCCCAGAGGCCTGGAAAAGGGCAAATATAGTACCTATCTATAAAAAGGGGAATAAGGACAACCCAGGGAATTATAGACCAGGCAGCTTAACTTTGGTGCCCGGAAAGATAAAGGAGCAAATAATTAAACAATTTGCAAGCACCTAGAAAAAATAAGGTGATAAGTAGCAGTCAATCTGAATTTGTGAAGAAAAAATTACGTCAACCTAATATCCTTCTTTGACAAGGTAATAACCTTGTGGATAGTGTGGACACAGCAGATGTGATATATCTTGATTTTAGTAAGGCTTTTGATACTGTCTCACATGACCTTCTCATAAGAAAATTAGAGATATATAGCCTAGATGAACCTACTATAAGGTGGGTGCACAACTGGTTGGAAAATTGTATACAGAGAGTATTTATCAATAGTTCACATTTGAGCTGGAAGGGCATATTGAATGGGGTCCTGCAGGAATCTGTCCTGGTCTGGTTTTATTCAATATCTTCAAAAATGGTTTGGATAATGGCATAGAGAGTACACTTATAAAATATGTTGACCATACCAAGCTGGAAGGGATTGCAAGTGCTTTGGAGGACAGAATTAGAATTCAAAATGATCTTGACAAACTGGAGAAATGGTCTGAAATAAACAGGATGAAATTAAATAAAGACATATGCAAAGTACTACCTTTAGGAAGGAATAATCAATTGCACAAATACAAAATGGATTTGACTGTGTAGGAACACATACTGCAGAAAAGGATCTAGGGGTTATGTGGCATCACAAATGAAACATGAGTGAACCATGTAATATTGTTGCAAAAGACCTGAACATCATGCTGGGAGGTATTAGCAGGAGTGTTGTAAGAAAGACACGAGAAGTAATTCTTCCATTCTACTCAGCACTGATAAAGTCTCAGCCGGAGTATGGTGTCCAGTTCTGGGCACCACACTCTGAAAAGATGTGGACAAATTGGAGGAAGTCCAGAGGAGAGTAACAAAAATGATTAAAGGTCTAGAAAATGATGACCTACAAGGAAAGATTGAAAAGATTGGGTTTGTTTAATCAGGAGAGGAGTAGACTGAGGGGGGAGGTGAAAACAGTTTTCAGGTACCTAAAAGGTTGTTATAAAGAAGAGGGTGAAAAATTGTTCTCCTTAACCACTGAGGACAGTGCAAGAAGTAATGGGCTTAAATCGCAGCAAGGGAGATTTAGGTTAGACTTTAGGAAAAACTTCCTAACTATAAAGGTAGTTAAGCACTGGAATAAATTGCCTAGGGAGGTTGTGGAATCTCCATCACTGGAGGTTTTTAAGAACAGATTAGACAAACACCTTCCAGGGATGGTCTAGATCAGGGGTCAGCAATGTTTGGCATGCGGCTCGCCAGAGTAAGCACCCTGGTGGGCTGGGCCAGTTTATTTACCTGCTGATGCAGCAGGTTCAGCCGATTGCGGCCCCCACTGGCCGTGGTTTGATGTCCCGGGCCAATGGGGGCGGCAGGAAGCCATGGCCAGCACATCCCTCGCCCGCACCGCTTCCCGCCGCCCCCATTGGCCCGGGACGGCGAACCACGGCCAGTGGGGGCCGCGATCGGCTGAACCTGCCGCGTCAGCAGGTAAATAAACTGGCCTGGCCCGCCAGGGTGCTTACCCTGGCGAGTCGCGTGCCAAACATTGCCGACCCCTGGTCTAGATAATACTTAGTCCTGCCTCAGTGCAGGGTTCTGGACTGATGATCTATCTAGGTCCCTTCCAATCCTACATTTCTATGGGTTTATGCTAAATGGCTTCCCTCAGACTCAAAAAGTAGTTCAGTCACAGTTGCATAAAAAATTGTAACTCTGAAAAGAGGGTCCTCTTATCTTTGGTTTGCCTCCTTAAGCTAAATCACTGAGATTCAGTAGTCAGACACATTATTATTTGTTTAATCGATCGTATTTGCTCTGCACAAGTATTGATGTACCATTGACTAAACTCCCAAAGACTTGCCCCAGCATGTACTGAGGTTCAGTATATATCTTGGAAAGAATTATTAGGGGGAAGTCTCTTCTCTGGTTGTTACAAAGCCCTGGTCAGGAATCTGTAGGCAATATCACCAGGACAGTAGAACAGCAAAGCTCTAGTCTTAATGAAAAACTGTACCCATGTCAAATTTTTAAAAGTCCATTTCGGAGCTGTCCTCTTGATTAAAATAGAGCGGAAAAAAATTGTGACTGGTGCAAAACACTCTTAATTCATCAGAGGAGTAGCCGTATTAGTCTGGATCTGTAAAAAGCAACAAAGAGTCCTGTGGCACCTTTAAGACTAACAGAAGTATTGGAGCATAAGCTTTTGTGGGTGAATACCCCACTTCGTCTGGGTATTCACCCACGAAAGCTTATGCTCCAATACTTCTGTTAGTCTTAAAGGTGCCACAGGACTCTTTGTTGCTTTTTACAGATCCAGACTAATACGGCTACTCCTCTGATGAATTAAGAGTGTTTTGCACCAGTCACAATTTTTTTCCGCTCTATTTTAATCAAGAGGACAGCTCCGAAATGGACTTTTAAAAATTTGACATGGGTACAGTTTTTCATTAAGACTAGAGCTTTGCTGTTCTACTGTCCTGGTGATATTGCCTACAGATTCCTGACCAGGGCTTTGTAACAACCAGAGAAGAGACTTCCCCCTAATAATTCTTTCCAAGATATATACTGAACCTCAGTACATGCTGGGGCAAGTCTTTGGGAGTTTANACACAATAATATAATTCTATTTATTCCTGCTGAGAGATACTTCTTACCTTTTGGAATGCCATTAAGGAAAAATGGGAACAGTTTTAAGTCATGTGGGAGGAAGATTATATCTTTCCCAAGATGTTCCATTTGTATGGAACTCATATTTTTCAGAGAATGCTCCAAATCCACATAATGTTCTTGACATTCTTCTTCACAGTGTTTGCACCATGACCTTTACATTAGTAGATACATGTGCAAAAGTATATTTATCCAGCCATCTGTTTAGTGGTTCCACATCTGAAGAGGCTGCTGCACAAAAGTTATTCTACCTAAAGGCTCAAATAACTATTTCACCTCAACTGGCCTTCATTTAAATCAGTTTCAGGATGGATGGATCGGATTTGTAATAGTGCACGGTGCTAAAATATCCCCTTCTTCAGGGGACTCAATTAGTTTTAATGCAGAAAAGATTAGATACTATTTGCAGAGTATCAGGGGGTAGCTGTGTTCGTCTGGATCTGTAAAAAGCAACAAAGAGTCATGCTTCTGATGCAGTGGGCATTCACCCACGAAAGCTTATGCTTCAATACATCTGTTAGTCTATAAGGTACCACAGGACTTTTTTTGCTAGTTGCAGAGTGGTGGCCTGACCAGTGCCCACGGAAGTCAACAGAAAGTCATCTTGGAGAAATTGGTGGATCTTTCATTATCTTTTTCAGCCCCAGAGAGTACATCTATACAGCAAGTGGCAGGCCGCAGCAGTGAATCTCTGAGTCCAGGTCAACAGGCTTGGGCTTGCACGCTGTGCTAAAAATAGCTGTGTAGGTGTTGCAGCTCAGGCTGGAGTGTAGGCTCTGAGGTCTAGGGAGGGGGTTATTTTTAGCACTGCTATTTTTAGCACGATAGTGAGAGCCCGCGTTTGTCGACGGGCTCAGAGACTCGCAGACGGGGCTGTGTAGACATACCCCAAAATTCTTCATGTACATCACTTATCTGAAATAATCACTGCAGATTCCCTGGTAGAATCTGGCCCCTGAAATTCTATATAATCCTGGATAAAGTTAACTCCAAGAGGGAACATTAGTGCGTGTAAGCGGGTGGCTTGCCCTGTGCAGGCTGGAGGGCCTGGGGCACAGGGCCGGATTAATCTTGTGTGGGTTTGGTGCCAAACATATTGTGGTGGGGCTAGGGTGACCAGATGTCCCGTTTTTAAAGGGACAGTCACGTGTTTTGGGACTTTTTCTTATATAGGCGCCTATTATCCCCCACCCCCTGTCGTGTTTTTTCACAGTTGCTATCTGGTAACCCTAGGTGGGGCTGTGGGGGTTGTGTGCAGGTCACTGTGCGTTTGTGGTGGGGGATATGTGGAAGGGCACCACAAATGGGCATAGCAGGTCCAGGGGATGCTGGGCATTGGGAGCAGAGGGGTATTTGGGCAGGGAACCGTGGGGCATGGCCCAGGCCCGCCCCTAAGGGGAAGAGGCATGCTGGCAGCACAGGGCTGGGTGGGCCATGGTGTATCTGGCAACTGCCGGTTTGTAAACAGTGCCCTTGCACTGGGCTGGGCGGAGTGGGGACACCCTCATCATGCCATGCCCCATTGCCCCTAGCCAGCCCCTCGCTCTGGGGACCAACTTCCCCACGCCATGCACCACTATCCCCACCGGCCCCGTTTCTGGCCGACCGCGCCGGCTCCGGCCCCAGCGGCTCTGGCCCGGCTCGGCGTGGCTCAGGCCCCGGAGCCCCAGCCCTGGCCAAGCAGCCCCGGCCCTGGCCGAGCAGCGCCGGCCGAGCACCCCCAGCGGCTCTGGCCCGGCATCAGATGATTCCCCTATAAAAAGTAGCTGGAAGCTGAAGTGAGGGGAAAACTCAGGGAGAGCAAAGACTGCTGGGAGTAAGGAGGCGCCAGCAGAGTCCTGGGATTTGTGACTATGGTTTATCTATACCAGTGGTGCCCAACCTTATTACACAGGAGTGCCACATAAACCTTATGTGGGCCAAACAGATTCTACATATTTTAATAAGATTTAAAGTTACATGTATTGATTTATATTTGAAGTTTAGCTTGTGTTGTATGTATTTAGATAGGTTGTTTCTATGTACAGTATTGTCTGTTTACACACTTGTGTAAACTAAAATGATGTAAATGTGATGACAAAAGGCTAATGAATTGGCCGAGTTTGGACCATGGGATGTGAATAGCAATGCGCACCAGGATGCTGAACTGTAACTCACTCGTGTAGATGCTGCAGGTGCAACACATAAGGTTCCTAGTTTGCCTTCATGTCATCCTCTTCAAACAGGACTACATTAATGGGAAGAAGGAACCTTTTAGTTCACACCCCTGGCATCCACACAGGGGAGTTACAGAGTAGTTCTTTGGTGCTCCCTGCAGTCCGAACCACAGGTCAGTACAGATGTAGCCTAAGATTCCAGCTAGGAAGTGCTGGCAATAGCCTGCTAAGGCAGGGAAGACCCTGAGAGAGCAGGGGAAAGACAGCCAAAGTTCTCCAAGCAGGGAGGCTTGGGAGCAGGAAGAGAAACATTTGCTTGTTGGACTTTAATTTGGGACTCTGAGTTTTATTTTGAGTTTGTTTTGTGAATAAACCTAGGTTCCAATGAGGGGTATTTTGACACCAGAAAAGGAGTGTGGAGTCTTCATAAGGGGCCCTTGAGGGGGAAACATGCAGATGCTGCAGGGTGATCTCTGGCCATAGGGGCTTGCTCACAGTGTGGTTGCTCTTGTTACAGTGAGGAATAAAAAAGTGAAGATTATGAATGAAATTCTGCCCTCAGTAATGCACAGGGGTAAATGAAGGCAGAATTTGACAAATTTATATATAAATGCATGTAATAAAGATGTCAAACATGCCTGTTATATTTGTTCAGCTGAACTTGAAAATGTGCTTGTTTTTTTTTTTTTTAGGTTAGCCAATATACCAAAGCAATTGAAATATATGAACAGAAAATCAGAAACCTAACACTCAAGGTGGAACATATGGAGTCAACCAGTGTTTCTTACACTGAGTTGGACTTTCAGTTACTGAAACTGGAAATCAATGAAATGCAGAGACTGGTCACTCAGCTGAAATCCACACTTGTTGGAAGCAATGTGATTGTTGAACAACTATACGTGGAGGTAGAGTATGAGGGTTATTCTGCCATTCAGAAACATTCAGTTCTCTGTTACACCAGTGAAATTTGGAATGTCTCTACTATTGTCAGTGGAGTTAGTCTGGATTTAAATCAGTGTAAATTAAAGCAAATCTTGGCCTTAAGCATGTTTCTTCATATATAGCAAAAAATGGCAATTTTTATCGTTTGTGTGACAAAGTTAAAGTTCTTGGATGCTGCTATATTAAATAAATATGCTGTCTAAATTATTATAATAAATATTAATTTATGGGCACCTATGCCTGAAAGCTTCTGTGCTCTAATAAACATAATTAAAAATTTAACATTTTATGGTAGTGACCCGATTAATATAAAATCAAGAACTGGAAAAGACTCATACCTTCCCAATATTCAATAAATCAAATTTTCAAAATTATCACTCATTCACCTGGAGTGAATAATTGTTTTTGATGGTAAGTAAAAGATCATTAGTTTCTTCACTATCCTCTTCAACATTAAATGAGTGTGTGAGTAGATTATTTATCTAGGCAGGTAAGTTTTCAAGACATATCTGCAAGGCTGAAATCATTTATAGGTAACAGTTAATAACCAAGTAAGCCTTATTGGATATTTTGGGGTGATCTTTAGCATTACGGTATATGATTGAGTGCTAAAATCTCAAACATTTTCTTGTGGTTACACACATCCGCATGAGATCTGATGTTTATGCTAAAACATATTCTTGTGAAATGATAAATTCATCCTAAAATATTTGTGAAATAAACTTGACTGTAATTTAAAGTCATGCTAAATTTTTATTTCTCCAGATTAGGAATCTGACTGTTATGGTAAATGATCTGGAATCATTGGACAAAAACAATATCCTTGCAATCCGTCGAGAAATTGTGACACTGCAGAATCGATTGAAGGAATGTGAAAAGGATAGAAATCAAACCACTCCACCTTCCTATTTCCCACCAGGTAAGCATTCCGTGTATAAATCACATGAGAAAGGATGGTAGAAGTAGGAAGAAGACTGAGTTAAATTAAATGACAATAAAGCACAGGTCGAAAAGTAACATTTTGCCCTTCTTCCAAACTCTCTTTTGGTGGTATAATATAAGAACATAAGAATAGCCATATTGGGTCAGACCAAAGGTCCATATACCCCAGTATCCTGTCTTCCAACAGTGACCAATGTCAGGTGCTCCAAAGGGAATGAACAGAACAGGTAATCATCAAGTGATCTCTCCATCCCTGCCCATCCTGGCTAATAGCCATTGATGGACCTATCCTCCATGAATTTATCTAGTTCCTTTCTTAACCTTGTTATAGTCGTGGCCTTCACAACATCCTCTGGCAAGGAGTTCCACAGGTTTACTGTGCGTTGTGTGAAAAAATACTTCCTTTTGTTTGTTTTAAACCTGCTGCCTATTAATTTCATTTGGTGACCCCTAGTTCTTGTGTTATGAAAAGGAGTAAAAAACACTTCCTTATTTACTTTCTCCACACCAGTCATGCTTTTATAGACCTCTATCATATCCTTAGTAGTCTTTTTTCAAAGCTGAAAAGTCCCAGTCTCTTATTAATCTCTCCTCATATGACAGATGCTCCACAACCCTAATAATTTTTGTTGCCCTTTTCTGAACCTTTTCCAATTCCAATCTATCTTTTTTGAGATGGGGTGACCACATCTGTATGCAAGATGTGGACGTACCATGGATTTATATAGAGGCAATAGGATATTTTCTGTCTTATTATCTATCCCTCTCTTAATGATTCCCAACATTCTGTTTGCTTTTTTGACTGCCACTGCACATTGAGTGGATGTTTTCAGAGAACTATCCACAAAGACTTTAAGATCTCTTTCTTGAGTGGTAACAGCTAATTTAGACCCCATCATTTTATACGTATAGTTGGATTTATGTTTTCCAATGTGCATTACTTTGTACATTGACGGGGCCACTTAGGGATCTGGGGCAAAATCAGTACTTGGTCCTGCTAGTGAAGGCAGGGGGCTCGACTCGATGACCTTTCACGGTCCCTTCCAGTTCTTGGAGATAGGATATCTCCATTTATTTATTTATTTATTGAATTTCATCTGCCATTTTGTTGCCCTGTCACCCAGTTTTGAGAGAGATGTTTTTTCTGACTAACTCTGATCATGATTAACTTCTGTTAAAGTGATTTGTGTCTTGTCAGCATCACTCTACTGCTGCTTGGGAAATTTGAGAAGCAGCTGATGCATGGCGCTGTTTGTATGCAGACTCAAGAAGACAAAATTGCGTAGTTTACATTTTTCATTAATATGCAGAAATTTATTCTAACACATAAAGGCTAGAATCTTAGGGTGAAATCCTAGTCCCATTGAACTCAGTGGGAGTTTTGCCATTGTCTTCAATGGAGCCAGGATTTCACTCTTTTTTTTTTTTTAAAGAAAGTTTAAATTCTGTAGCAATTGATAGCTCTCCTTAAGGGAAAGCTTCCCAGTCACTAATGAGTAGGCAAGAGGATTTTTCAAGCAGTGTTACTCCCTTTGTATGCATTTTTATGTCTTCTTTTTGCCAAATTATTTTAAAGCAGAAGGTATTACAATGTTCATAATACAATGGGGGAAGAAGACTGCTTATTCACCGATACCTAACAATTTGGCTAGCAAATCAGAGGTGAACCAGACTACTAACAAAGAGTTTGGAGAAACCTTTGAACAAAGCAGAGCACTTTCCACTGTACAGATAGTTCACGTATTACCTACCGGTACTTGCCTCCTACCACCTTCAGGTCAGTTATTTCAAGCTTCCCATTAGCAGGAGAGAGGAACTGGTAGAAGTAAAAGTTTTCCCTCTGCGGCCTCTTCAGGTCTTGCCAGCACTGCAGGCAGCCAGTGCAGTTTGTCTCTGATAGGAAAAATGAACAGCACTTTCTCTGTTGGGTCAGATGATGCGGGGGTGGGGGGAGGGAAATACACTCTAAAGTCCTTTGCTAATCCTTAGGAAAGGCTTACCAATTGTTCAGTGGAAAGTGTAGGGTTTAAAAAGCATTTGAAGGGCATTTCATTGATTTATTGAGGGTGATGGTGTGTAGAGAGAGGCTGCCTCTTTCTTCTCAAGCCTGAGAACAAGTCTTTCTTACAGTTAAAAAGTGCTAAAACCTTTAACCATAGTGCTGTGTTCAGCAGGTGTATGTAAGAGGAGGAGGGGCTCATTTCAGGGTTAGTGGACTGGACCTCTTTCTGGTTGACTTGAATGTGGCATGCCTGCAGGGCACACAGGGCCAGCTCCAGGCACCAGCTTGGCAAGCAGGTGCTTGGGGCGGCCACTCCGGAGAGGGGGCGGCAGGTCCAGCTATTCGACAGCAATTCGGTGGACGGTCCCTCACTCCCGCTCGGAGTGAAGGACCTTCCGTCGAATTGCCGTCGCAGATCGCGGCTTTTTTTTTTTTTTTTTGGCTGCTTGGGGCAGCCAAAATCCTGGAGCCAGCCCTGAGGGCACAGCAGCTTTCTTAGCACCGGGAATGACATGGAAGGCCAGCTCCTCAGCTGGCATAAGTTGCCATAGCTCCATTGACTTTGGTTGGACTATGACAGTTTATACCAGTTGAGGATCTAGCTGATTACTTTTTGGATGGTTTCTGGGTTCAATTCCCCCATTGGCACAGAGGCTTCAGAAGGCCCCTACTGCAATGAAACCTCAGTGGTTCTCTTGTTTGAGGGGGGTGTGAAGTGTGGAGAGGCCATAGGGAGGGACTCTGTACGTCTTGTGAACGGTAGAGGTAACTTGCCACCAATTTCAAATAGGTCAAAACAAGGTTTGGTGGGAGTTTGGGAGCAGGGTGGGATTGTGATTTCTGGATGTGCCATTAGGGGGAGATCCAATGACAATAAACCATGCTGAAGGGGAGTATATCAGTGCCATGGTTCCTACTCTAGCCCAAGACTGGAATAGCAACTATGGCGAGCCTGGGAATTTTCCTGTCTATTAGGGAGTGGAGTTGCTCAGCTACTACTGTGTAAATACCTAGATAGAGACAAAGATTCAGATCCCTAACCTGCTGAATAATTGACCACACAAAGCCTGCTTAGCCTGACTTTCGTGGGGAGGGAAAGAAGGAAGGGGAACAGATGAATTGCACTCTCTTTGCAGTGGGTGCAATCTTTCATTTCATGTCATATTGTTCAAAACTTTCTACACTGATTGTACACAGTATAGTTCATTTCCTTAACAGAGAGAAAGTGGGAGGGAGAAGTTGCTGTTTGGGAACAGGGGGTGAATAAGTGAGCTTGGTGGATTTCCTGGATGGGTCCCTTTGGAGGATGCGAATAGTTGCACACACTAGACTATCAAAACTCCCTAGCACGCCTTTAGGCAGTTACACACAGATTTCCATACATTTCCTCCACAACTTTGATTCCTGTCAAACCACTTCCTCTGCTTTTGGCTCATACTATATTTATAATATTTGTATTACACTGATCCTTTGTCCTGCTTTCAGATCTGTTCCCCCCCGCCCCTACTTCGTATTTTGGTTGGGTAAAGTGGACTTGGGAGAGCCTGAAAAATCCCTAACTTGTCTAAGGAGGGTTTAATTAAAGTTACTTGCTCTTGCTCTTTGGAATACAGCCCCTCAAACACTGCATCCCAAAGTGCTGCTCACTGACACGCTGTGTAGCGAGAGCAGGCCTATTCTCAAGCAACCTATCAGAAAGTAAGTACTGCTCTCCATCTGGCCTGCTCTCTGACTGCAGTTTTCTAGTGCATGGCCCAGTCCGAGATGGGATTCAGTAAATGTGTTGATAATAAAAACTCATTACTTTTACCATGCCTGCAGCAGTTTCCAGCACCTCTGTCACTATTTACTGCCCCAAATCAGCAGAAACTTATCCAACCTCTTCCCATCCCTTTGACAAACTGAATGACTGTCTCTCGTTTGTGTTGATTTCAACTGATTGCATCAGGGCAGGAGTACAGAGACGAGTTCAGTGAGGGCTCAGCAGCCGGCTTTTTGTCACACTGGACTAAAATTATCTGGTAGTCAGCGGAGAGTCAAGAGCCAAATGAGACACTAACAGGCAAATGGAAAGGCAAAGCTGTTTTTTCCCCCCATTGTGCCTTCATGGACTAATATACCAGACTTCAAGTTATTGGCAAACAGCTCTCACCAGGGTGGGAACATGGAATTAGCCTCCATGGAAGCTCAGGCATCTTGGTATGAGGGTCACACTGATTTCATGCCCCCTCCCCATCTAAGTAAAGCTGGGATGTAGGAAAATAAATGCCTATAGTCTGGTTGTCTTTTGGGGTAAGGTACCAGTTATCACTTGAAATGTTAATGCCTTAGTTACAGATATGTTTATTTAGAGCTGGATATTTCCATGGTGTTTGTACAAACACAGGCCCACTCCAAAAAGCTGATCTGGGTGGATGGATCCCTGTGCCCCTGATATCAGTGGGAATCAATGTGGGTATAAGTATCTGCCTGCATGGGCCAGATCACAGGAGTAGGACCAAAATGTAATATGTTCCTTTCCCCAGAGAGCTTACTATTTCTGGGTTGGATGGTGTCTCAGCCCTTTGGAAGAGGTGGCACATTGCCGGGCTGCCCCAGGAGCAACACAGGAAAAATTGTGGTGCAAGGAGCCACATTTTCCCTTTCTGACTTGTTCTTCAGGGAGCACAGGCAATGTTCCCTCTACTTTTTTCCATTCATGTGCGGAATGAATTTTGTTATGTGCACCAAATTATCGAGGTAATGTGTGGATGTGTGCTACCAGTAGAAACAAAATACTTAGATATAATATATATATTTAAAAAGTTACCATAGGGATAATTACTCCATCCAGGACAGGTTAGGCATTTTAGAACTCACTACTCAAAGCATTAAATTTAAGCGTAAGAGAAATAAAAATTATGAAATGCATAGATGAGTCAAAAAACTCAAATAACAGCATGTTGAAAGAATAAAATTACAGAGACTATGTGTGAATTGCAGGAAGTATTAAGAAGTAACGGCAACAACAACAACACAAGTATGTGTTGGGAGGTGAGTGTGAAAGAGAGTGTGTGTGTGTGTGTGTGAGTGTGAGTGAGAGAGACTGTGTGTGTGTGTGACAGACAGACACACACACACACGCTGCCCCTTTAAGTATGCTGCCCCTTTAAGGAGATCGGCACTCACCAGTCTGAAGCCTGTTTGTTCAGACACAGCAGCAGCCACCAGCAAGCTCCAAGTTCTGAGCTCTGTTGTGTCCCTCCCCCGCTCTGCAGAGATGGGATATAGGGATGGTGGGGCAGGGGAGGGGGATACCCTGACATCACACCCCCTCCTCTTCTCCTGATCTGCACAGCAAGCAGGAGGCTCCCGGGAGCAGCTGGCCAGGGACTCCCAGGCATGGGGCAGGAGCAGTGCAGCAGTGGGGGGAAGAGGGCACCTAAAGCGTGCAGCACTTGATAGACTGCTGGGCGGCCGCCTGGCCGCGCAGCTTAGAGGGAACTATGGGCACAAGGATATCAATTCACTGCAGTCACAACCCCCAGCCTGCCATCTTAGCTGTGGTGACTGGTACACTGGGGCTATGGAGCCATGGCTTCCCGCCTTTCCATGCTCACTCCTCTGCCCCTCAGAAGTGGGTTAGCAAGCAGACATGCAGCGCCACTTCCCCCTGCGCATCCTGACCCAAAGTCTGGGTAGCCTGTGTGGGGGAATAAAGTGTATGTGTTTTCTTAGCTCCCTCTACCTTATTCCCCTACGTGAACATGCAGCCCACCTCTGAAAAAGAGACAAGACACGGCTTTAGCCCTGGGACTTCAATGATCAGAGGTCTAACACAGTAAAAAAGGAGTTAAAATGCTAAAGTCTGAATAATTCATAGGGATTTATTTCAAGTGCCGCCCAATATTTACAAAATGACATGACACTTTGTTTCTTTTGTGTATCTTTTTCCACAAGATCCAGACAGGAAGGCAAGTTAAGATTAAATAAACAACAATGAGTTCCTCTGAACCTGTGCAGAAGACAGATAACCCACCCTGACTACCACAGAGGTTTTTTTTTAAAACTCTTTCTGGGAAAGTTTTCAAAAATCAAAATCAAACATCCACTGTATGGAACTTCACACAATTTCTCATGTCATTAAACTAAACATGCTCCTAACTTTATTTTAATAATTCATACATGGTTTCATAAATAAGAAACAAACAAGTGTTCAGCAGAGAGATCTCTTTAAGGGAAGAAATAATAATTTATTATTTCTTTTGTAAGAAACGGTCTCTCTGCTGAACACACGTTTGTTTTTTATTTATGAAACAGTGCATGAATTATTAAAATAAAGCTGGATTGGGTTCAGTTTAATGACATGAAAAATTATTTGAGGTTGCATATATATGAGTTTAGTAGTACCTCAGTACCAGCAATATTATTTGGAACAAATCACAGATTTATGGAAGCACTTAATAACCATTTAATTTTGAAATAAGATTGCTGTGAGTTAAGTTCAATAATAGATTCAATATGTCGACAGTTAAGAACAAACCATAATGCCGGAGGTAGCGATATACAATAGAGATATAAGGCAAATGGCTCAAATTGATTTATGGAGTTGGCAGGCTGCAAGCCACTGTGCATCATCATCTGCATTATCTTTCTTGCACTGCATTAGCTGAGGTATGAGCACCTCCAAACATCAGTATGTGTGCCAAGTACCGAGGCCATGCTAATTGCCATTTGCAGAGCTACAGCCTGCCTGGCCATACAGTGCCTGCATTGTGTGCTATATCTGGAAATGAGGTCTCAGGTCTCAGTGGTCCATTCACAGTCAGTAAAGCACTTAAGCACGTGTTTAAATGCTTTGCTGAATCTGAGCCTAGAATGCCGATTTGCTGTAATTGGAGCATTATTTGGTAGTTTTTTCAACGAGGGAGCAAAACCCAGGGCTACACCATCTTCTAGCACTGTGTCCTCAGAGAAAATTAATCCGGGGGAAGTTACAGTGGCACAGAATGGCTGTAACCTCTGCTCTGGCCAACTAAGCCCCACAGATGGCTGGTGCTGACCAAGAAGGGGCATGACCCGGGTGGCCAGGGGAGGCAACAATTCAGCACAGCCTCTCTGCAGCTTCCATCAGCAGGGCTCCATAGAAGCCCCACGAAGAAATGAAATCTGCCTCCCACCCCCCACAGTGAGGACAGTGAGTGAATTCCTGATCCCCACCTGCTTTGGCACCAGGGGTCAGGCTGGGCTAGGGAGATGTGGGAAAAGCTATACAACAGAAGAAAGGAGACAGTGGAGCTTAGGAAAGGTGGAAAGACAAAAGGAAGGGAGACATGGTGAGTTTCACTGCAAAACCGTATTTCATAGACTGCCACAAATGTTACAATTACAGTTAAATGCACATTAATATTGGATTCTGCAGATGTTACCAATAGTTAGACTGAAAGGCCAGAAAGACACTGTCCTGCCTCTAGGGCAATGCATCCCTCTATCTAGATGTCGATAAATCATCCCTGCCAGGGATGACTTTGATCCCTCTATTTCTGAAGAAGAAATGTTTTGCATTTGTAAGCGCCAGTTTTCTCCAAGTGGCAGGTGTGCTCCAATCATTTCCCAGAGAGAGCATCTTCAGACTGGCCATAAGGGGTTTCCTCCCCTGTGCATATTGCTTTGTATTTTGTGGACTGTTCAGAAGATGTTTCTGGCCAAAGGAACCTGCTCGTCTGGGTCTGTCAGTGGTAGTATGCGTTTCCCTATTCTACTCCATGGGTGCTCTTCAACCCTCCTTAAGGGGGATCAGCTTTAGGTATGAGAGCATAGTTCTGTCTTTGTGTTATCTCAGTTCTCAATGCTAATAAGGGGGTGATGGTGTTATTTGTGCTGTGGCTACTTCTCTATTAGGAATAGATTAAGGCCAGCAACTCTTTTCATATAGGCTTGCAAACAGCCATCAAATGATATTCACTGAAAAGATAAAATATCATGAGTGATGTGGAGCAAGTAGACAAGGAAAAAAGTTATTTACTTATTCCCATAATACAAGAACTAGGGGTCACCACATGAAATTAATAGGCAGCAAGTTTAAAACAAATAAAAGGAAGTTCTTCTTCAAACAGTGCACAGTCAACTTGTGGAACTCCTTACCTGAGGAGGTTGTGAAGGCTAGGACTATAACAGCGTTTAAAAGAGAACTGGATAAATTCATGGAGGTTAAGTCCATTAACGGCTATTAGCCAGGACGGGTAAGGAATGGTGTCCCTAGGCTCTGTTTGTCAGAGGGTGGAGATGGATGGCAGGAGAGAGATCACTTGATCATTACCTGTTAGGTTCACTTCCTCTGGGGCACCTGGCATTGGCTACTGTGGGTGGACAGGATACTGGGCTAGATGGATCTTTGGTCTGACCCAGTACGGCCGTTCTTATGTTCTTAAGTGACTTGTGTCAAAGATACACCCCTCCCCCACTAGAGCATGTGCAACCTCGACACTGATCTAGGTGTTTATTATGTAATCAGCTGGTGTCATGAATTGATCAATTAATAGAAACATGAAACTCAGGTCTTGGCAGGTAAAATGTCCTTCATCTCTAAGAAGGAGGGAGCATTGTCTAGTGGTGAAAGCACCCTAGTTAAGAAATGTTTGTTCTAGTCTTGGCATTGCCACTCACTTGCTGTGTGACCTTGTGCAGGTCACTTAGCATCTGTGTCTCAGATGACCATATTTTTAAAGGAAAAAGAAATCTGGCACATGTACATGGTGACATCTTTTAGGGCTGGAAAGAGTCAGACAAAAGGACACTTATTTTAAAGTGTGCTGGTGTCACCACGGCCAGCTTCTGACTCAGAGAGGGACATGTGTATTTTGGAGTGGAGGATTTTTTCAATTTTTAAATCAGCTTCTGTACCGAATGACTGGAGGATAGCAAATGTGATGCCAATTTTTAAAAAGGGCTCCAGAGGCGACCCCGGCAATTACAGGCTGGTAAACCTGACTTCAGTATCGGGCAAACTGGTTGAAACTATAGTAAAGACCAAAACTGTCAGACACATAGATTAACATAATTTGTTGGGGAAGAGTCAACATGTTTTTTGTGAAGGGAAATCATGCCTCACCAATCTACTAGAATTCTTTGAGGGGATCAACAAGCATGTGTACAAGGGGGATCCAGTGGATATAGTATATTTAGATTTTCAGGAAGCCTTCGACAAGGTCCCTCATTGAAGCCTCTGAAGCAAAGTAAGCAGTCATGGCATAAGAGGGAAGGTCCTCTCATGGATTGGTAACTGGTTAAAAGATAGAAAACAAAGGGTAGGAATAAATAGTCAGTTTTCAGAATGGAGAGAGGTAAATAGTGGTGTCCCCCAGGGGTCGGTACTGGGACTAGTCCTATTCAACGTATTCATAAATGATCTGGAAAAAGGGGTAAACAGTGAGATGGAAAAATTTGCAGATGATACAAAACTACTCATGATAGTTAAGTCCCAGGCAGACTGCAAAGAGCTACAGAAGGTCTCTCAAAACTGAGAGATTGGGCAACAAAATGGCAGATGAAATTCAATGTTGATAAATGCAAAGTAATACACATTAGAAAACATAATTCCAACTACACATATAAAATGATGGCGTCTAAATTAGCTGTTACCACTCAAGAAAGAGATCTTGGAATCATTGTGGATAGTTCTCTGTCCTTGTGGATAAGGGTGAAGCGGTGGATGTGGTATACCTAGACTTTAGTAAGGCATTTGATACGGTCTCGCATGATATTCTTATCGATAAACTAGGCAAATACAAATTAGATGGGGCTACTATAAGGTGGGTGCATAACTGGCTGGATAACCGTACTCAGAGAGTTGTTATTAATGGTTCCCAATCCTGCTGGAAAGGCGTAACGAGTGGGGTTCCGCAGGGGTCTGTTTTGGGACCGGCTCTGTTCAATATCTTCATCAACGACTTAGATATTGGCATAGAAAGTACGCTTATTAAGTTTGCGGATGATACCAAACTGGGAGGGATTGCAACTACTTTGGAGGACAGGGTCATAATTCAAAATGATCTGGACAAATTGGAGAAATGGGCTGAGTTAAACAGGATGAAGTTTAACAAAGACAAATGCAAAGTGCTCCACTTAGGAAGGAAAAATCAATTTCACACATACAGAATGGGAAAAGACTGTCTAGGAAGGAGTACGGCAGAAAGGGATCTAGGGGTTATAGTAGACCACAAGCTAAATATGAGTCAACAGTGTGATGCTGTTGCAAAAAAAGCAAACATGATTCTGGGATGCATTAACAGGTGTGTTGTGAGCAAGACACGAGAAGTCATTCTTCCGCTCTACTCTGCTCTGGTTAGGCCTCAGCTGGAGTATTGTGTCCAGTTCTGGGCGCCGCATTTTAAAAAAGATGTGGAGAAATTGGAAAGGGTCCAAAGAAGAGCAACAAGAATGATTAAAGGTCTTGAGAACATGACCTATGAAGGAAGGCTGAAAGAACTGGGTTTGTTTAGTTTGGAAAAGAGAAGACTGAGAGGGGACATGATAGCAGTTTTCAGGTATCTAAAAGGGTGTCATAAGGAGGAGGGAGAGAACTTGTTCACCTTAGCCTCTAAGGATAGAACCAGAAGCAATGGGTTTAAACTGCAGCAAGGGAGGTCTAGGTTGGACATTAGGAAAAAGTTCCTAACTGTCAGGGTGGTTAAACACTGGAATAAATTGCCTAGGGAGGTTGTGGAATCTCCATCTCTGGAGATATTTAAGAGTAGGTTAGATAAATGTCTATCAGGGATGGTCTAGACAGTATTTGGTCCTGCCATGCGGGCAGGGGACTGGACTCGATGACCTCTCGAGGTCCCTTCCAGTCCTATAATCTATGAATCTATGAATCTATGAATAAACATCCACTCAATGTGCAGCGGCAGTCAAAAAGGCAAACAGAATGCTGGGAATCATTAAGAAAGGGATAGATAATAGGACAGAAAATATCCTATTGCCTCTATATAAATCCATGGTACATCCACATCTTGAATACTGCGTACAGATGTGGTCACCCCATCTCAAAAAAGATATATTGGAATTGAAAAAGGTTCAGAAAAGGCAACAAAAATTATTAGGGGTGTAGAGCGTCTGCCATATGAGGAAAGATTAATAAGAGACTGGGACTTTTCAGCTTGAAAAAAAGACGACTAAGGGGGGATATGATAAGAGGTCTATAAAATCATGACTGGTGTGGAGAAAGTAAAGAAGGAAGTGTTATTTACTCCTCATAATGCAAGAACTAGGGGTCACCAAATGACATGAATAGGCAGCAGGTTTAAAACAAACAAAAGGAAGTATTTTTTCACACAACGCACGGTAAACCTGTGGAACTCCTTGCCAGAGGATGTTGTGAAGGCCAAGACTATAACAGGGTTCAAAAAAGAACGAGGTATATTCATGAAGGATAGCTCCATTAATGGCTATTAGCAGGGCAGGGATGGTGTCCTTAGCCTCTGTTTGCCAGAAGCTGGGAATGGGCAATAGGGAATGGAGGACTTGATGATTGCCTGTTCTGTTCATTCCCTTTAGGGCAGCTGGCATTGGCCACTGTCAGAACACAGGATACTGGGCTAGATGGACCTTTGGTCTGACCCAATATGGCTGTTCTTATGTTCCAATGATGTAGTGTTCTGCGTTCATTGTGAAACATGAACATGAACAGCTCATTCCACTGTGCTGTTTGTTCTCAGTAAACAGTGTAAATTCTACTCAGCATAGCAATACATCTTGAACAAGCATTGTGTAGCTATAAAAAACCAAACATTTTGGCTGATGAAATGGAAAAAAAAAAACAGAATATTTTAGTCATCCTGAAGCTCCTGTGACATCATAAGAAACACCAGGACTGTCCTGTTTAAACTATGTAAGGTCACTTTATAGTTACCTCACATGTAAACTGGGGATATTTAACTCCAGCTCACAGGGCTGTTGTAAGGCTATGCTCATTAATGTCTGAATTGCTTTGAGAGCTTCAGATGGAAGGTACTGTGAAGTATTGTTTTAAAGTGGTGATTTTGACAGCAGCATGCTAATCTGAAATGAGCCTCTAGAACTAGTGCTGCTAATTCTCCCTCCAACTTCTAAAACTCACTGTTGTACAATGAGACAAGATGTTCCTTTTTCTTGTTTCCTACATTCTCAGAACTATGCTCCACTGCAGGAGCCAATGACCTAAAATGCTTCTGAAATTGTATTTTCTATGTGATTTCCCAACCCATCTGATCATAAACTGATCATTTATCTGAAACAGAAGCTGATCACGTATTTACTGCGAGTGAGTACTGACTGAAAACAGAGGTCCCTATAATTTGGTGCTGGATTGTTGGCTGTTTTTTTAGTATGACCCCCGTTCTAGTGGTATGGGCCTTTGACCGCTGTATCTCAGTCAGACTGGAACAGCTACAGTAATGAAATCTGTGTGCTGTTTACATGGTGCAAAGCAAGTCGTTGACAAAGATATGTATGTATTTCTGTCCTTGCAACTAACCTGATTCTTATAAAACACACACTGTAAATCCTCTCCCCTAATCATGCCATTTGAAAAGCCCGCATTTTCTTTTTGCTTACAGGTAGTTGTGGTCATGGTGGAATTGTGAATATCAGCCAGCCCTATGTTGTACAGCTGAATTGGAGAGGATTTTCCTTCAAATATGGTGCCTGGGGTAGGGATTACTCTCTTCGGACGCCAGAGAAGGACCTATACTGGGTTGCACCTTTGAACCCAGATGGGAGAATCTTGGAATATTACAGACTTCATAATTCCTATGATGATTTGCTGCTATTCAAAAACGCTAAAGAAAGTAGAATTGCATACGGGGAAGGCAGTGGCATTGTAGTTTACAATAATTTCATGTATTATAATATATATAGTACAAGAGATATGGGCAAGCTCGATTTAAACACAAACACATTGGCTTTGAGGAAAACTCTGCCAAACGCTGCTTATGGTAACCGTTTCTCTTATGCTGGTGTTGGGTGGCAAGATATAGACTTTGCTGTGGATGAAAGTGGATTATGGGTAATTTATTCAACTGAGGAAAGCACGGGTAACATTGTGATTAGCAAACTCAATGAGACCACACTTGATGTGCTCCATACTTGGAAAACAAGGCAGTACAAGCCATCTGTTTCTAACGCTTTCATCGTATGTGGTGTTCTATATGCCACAAGACCTGTCAGCACTAGGAAAGAGGAAATATTTTACATGTATGACACCAACACTGAACAGGAAGGTAGAATTAGTATAATTATGGACAAAATGTTAGAAACAGTTCAGAGTATCAACTATAACCCCTCAGACCAAATCCTGTATGTTTACAATGATGGCTACCTTGTTAGATACAATCTGATTTTTCAACCTGCGTTACACTGATATGAATTTACATAACAGCTAGAGATCATAGAAAGTCCAATTTTATATCCCTGTTGACAATGTTAATGTCCTAATCCTCCCAAGAGTAGCTACTGGGCCTAAGGTTTATTACCATGAGCTGTCCCAGTGAAGGGATTACTTACACTAATAACCTCTATGCCTGGTAATAACTAGTTGCAAGATTGGGTTCTTAGCTTTTTAACCGGTGTTTAGATACAATGGTGACAGGTGTACTAGAAATGCCTCTGCTGTAAAGATAAATAGATGACTTATTGATGGACAGAACATGCATAGCAATAGGCTCACACACTGATGTGCATTTGGAGGAATGTCTGTATTTGGATAAAACACAGAAACTGAACTGCTGTTTTGTCATCAGTGCTCAAAATATGGAAGGCCATAAATATATTAATCACTGGCATCAAATAATTACTAAAAGATTAAAATTAGAGGAGAATTAAGACTTGATCTTTAAAGAGCAGACCATCGGTTAAGATGAAGCTATGGAAATGGTTGCCATGGCTCCTTCCTTTCAACCCATCAATGTATTTTAGATGGCAGGGCTCCAATGGACTACTTTCCTAAAGTTGCACTCCTGGGAAAAAAACCTTACCCATTTTTGGACGGTTGCATTTTCTTAGCACTGTGTCCTGGGAGCATGAGCCATACCCCACTGAAAACCATGGAAAGAGTTCCATTGACTTTTAATAGTCTCTGGTAGTCCCTTGGTGTATGCCATATGCTGCAGTAGAGCAGAAACTATGCCACCCTACATGCTTCCATTTAGCATTCTGCAATTTACTGTGACCTCCATTAGCATCTTTCAAAAACACTCCGAAAACAAGGAGCCAAAATTCGTTTCCAGTATAACTCCATTGGCTTCAATTATTTTACATTGGGGGGTGAATCTGGCACATGATTTGTCCGTTACAGAATACTGAAGTTAGGAAAAAATCAGTCAGATGCTCTTTATTTTTAAAATGCCACATAATATTTTTTATCAATATCTGTACTGTAATCATGTCAGAAATACTGACGTGTACAATTATGAAAATGCAGTGAATGTTTGCTGGTTTTATTTTATTAACCCTATCTTTGTTTTCTTATAACCTGGATCAGTAGATGTGAATGATTAATTTTTGTTTAATAAAAAGTGTTCTAAAAATCCAAACCCTACAGTTATTTAAGTCATTATGCGACAGCTGGGAAACTTTTGGGATGCAGCAAAAAGCCAGCTTGACCAAACAATATTGGAAACAGAGATCATCATAGTCCATAGCTCCTAGAACAACACAAAGGTGTGAATCAATCTGTCAGTAACTAGATGAGGGACTTTATTTCCACCCATTGAAATATGTTCATCAGTTAGATTAACATTCAAGTAACATCTCAACTTGGTGGAGAGAGGTCTGAGGCTGATGACCCATCTTTAAGTCAGGTGCTGCCGTTTACCAGGTATCTGCATCTGTTTCCTGAAAATCTGTGAAATAAATTTGAAAGCCAGCCAGCACTGGCACAGTAACCTGATCCACGAGCATGGGCCTATAAGGAATTCACAATAGCCCTACCGAAGGATGTTTAAAAATAAAAAAGCTAATAGAATATTTCTTGCTTCACATTTTTTGGCGAACCAATAATTCCCAAGGGTTGCCCTAATCACAGGCATCTCTATATGGCAGCTCTATATGGCATCACATTTTAAGGAGAAATTTGGGGCTAGATCCACAAAGTGGACTTAAAGTTAGGTGTTGCAACACTGAACCTAGGTCCCCTGCCACTTACTGGAATCTTCTGCTCTGACTCAGGTACACAGGCTCCCCATAAACCAGTGGTTCCCAAACTTTAACAACTCACGAATCCCTTTCACTAAAATGTCAAGTCTCGTGAACCACTTCCTAAAAATGAATATTTCCAGGGATTTTCTCCCTTACCTCAGCATAAATTATAAAAGCAGTAATCTTGGAAATTTAAAATTTGTTTTTATGACATGCTTATTACACACTATTAATTATTATTTATCATTACAATATTTTTATTACATTATGAAAACAGGAACACCCTTCCAAGATCTCACTTTTGTAGCTTGTATCACTTTTGATTAAGCCTGTTATAAGACAAGGCTCCTATCAGAGGTACCAGTAGAAAAAATGGGTGCAGGGGTAAAGCCCCCCCACATCCTGGGGCCTAGGGGGAGGCACTGCCAGAAAAGTGGGGTGCCCTACAGGATCTGCCAGAAAAAAAGGGGAGGGACCCATGGGGGGGGGCGGGGCGCGCAACACGAGGACGACCCGTACTGGCACCTCTGGCTACTATGTTTCATCAAGGAGTATCAGATGTGAAACAGCATGAAAATATTTAAGAAGCCAACTCAAAGAGTTCCTCCTACACAAGTATTGAGGTCTTGAGCAGTCCAGGCAAACAAAGCTTAAACTTGTTCTTCATAATAATTTAAAAACAACACTGGCAGCCTATTTAATTATAAAAACAGCAACCCCCCTCCCCACACCTCCCTTTCTATTTCATATAAGGAGTCTAGAAATTTAAATCTCCTCAGTGTGATAGACATGCTTGCTTTGATCTGCTTAGCTCTTGGAAGTCCCCAAGGCCCCGGGCTGCTCACCCGTGCTGCCCAGGGTCCCTATGGACAGCTCTGTCTGCCTTTAGGGAATTTTTTTCTCCTGAGAACACCCTGTAACATTGTGAACTCCCAGGGGTTCACGAACCCCCATTTGGGAACCACTGCCATAAATGTATGCGAAGTTTTAGGCATCCAAGAATGAGATTCCCAGAAGCTGAGGGGGATGCTGCTTAAGCTAGCCAGTAGCAAATGCTGAGTAGAGGGTTGGGCTCGAGTCCAGTTAATGCCACTTGGGATTCACAGCTGTGAACCCTTTCCTGGAATTAGGTGTTTAAACCAGGTCAGCCTGGTCTGAATGGGGAAAAGAAAAGACAACTTGGAGGTTGCGATGCCATTTTATACACAGTATTTAGAGATTCAGCTTGGATGTGGGAGATCAGGGTTTAAATCCCCACTCTTCTTGTGTCAGAGCAAGCACTTGAACCCAGATCTTTCACTGCCCAAGTGAGTATGCTAAGCACTGGACTACATGGAGGGTGGGAGGAGGGGCTTTCTCAATCTCACCTGTTGAAGCTGCTTCACTTTGTATGAAATACTTAAATAGTCAGTAGGCCAAAAAGTAGTTAGAATGACTCTGTAGTAGAGGGATTATAGTATCTAGTTACAGACCGAAGTTCTAGTCCTGCACCAATGACTGTTTAAACCCGGACCACTACTTAGTTCTAAGCTGTTACAGCATCTTATTATTGTCACTGTGAGAAATCTTGTGATTGGCAACAAACTTGCTAGTAGCAGGCATAGCCAAACCACTCGACTTTCTTGTGTAGGAGGTTCTTATTTACCGAATAGGCTGTGCAATGTCAGCTCACGCTGTGTCTAATATCAGAAAGACTAAAGCAAAGGGCAAGTCTAGCTGATTTTGTGCATTTTCCACTTGCAATTTTTGAGTGTCACATCAGCTGGACAGTTCCATGCCTTTCTGTACTGTCCAAAGAGCGAGTGCCTCTTCACAGTCATGCAGGTGCCTAGTTTGGGGTAGGGCCCCAATGGCCTCATACAGTAAATGAGTTTCTGACATGGTACTCTCCAATTTACAAAGAGGGACACAGTGTCCCCAGTCCCAGCACAGGCTTGCCAGATTAAATGGCAATGCAACAGGAAAGCAAGAGCCTTCCATTGAAGCAAATGACAAAACTTCTTTTTCTTCAGTGGGAGTGAAACTACAATGAACCAAAACCTAGATACAAATTCAGTTGTTTGGAGACCCATTCCTGACCCGATTCCTCTCTACAGTCTTGCATCTTGGCCTGTCTCTGTGTCATCTCCTTGTGGATATTTTGCTATCTATTTAATTGTAACTTGGTTAAAATTGAGCTCCTTTCATTGCTCTCAAGATCTCCATTGCATTCTCAGTCACCATTGACAGTACAACCATCCTTCCTGTCACTCAAACTCATCATGAGAGTCATCTTTGACTCTTCACCCTCTGTAGAGCCATACATCCAAGCGGTATCCCAAACTTGCCACTCTTCTACCCTAGCATTTCCACTACTGGGCCTTTTCCCTAAGTCCACATGACAAGCACTAGAGAGTTTCAATCTGACACTTCTCTGACCTTCCTGGCACCCACCTCACTCTCCTGTCTAGTCAAAACGATGTTGCAAAGTCACCTTTTTGACCTGTCACAGTGACAATGACAGTCCCCTTCTTGAGTCCCCTAGAACATGTCATATGAAAGCTTTTTGTTCCTCCTTTATGGCCTTTCACAAACTGACCCTTCCCCACTTGTCTACTCTTGTATCCAACCCTGCCGCTTCTGCTCTGCCAATGCTGTCAGCCCCCATCATCCATTAGTTCACCTGTCACACATACACTCTCATTTTCTTCCATTCTGACTCTTACGCATGGGCACTCCCTCTAAACTAATCCATAAATCCACTACACTGTGCTCCTCCAAATAGCTCCTTAAGACCGACTTCTTCCAGATGCCTATGGTAAGTTGCCAACTGATTACAGCTAAGCAGATCTCTTCAGTAGGAACTTCTAATATTTATCGTATTTAATTATATTAAAGACATGAACCAACTCAAAACAATCTATCCGTGCACATAGCTGGCCTCTGCAAACTCATGATCTTGTTTCTTTTACCTTCACTGTTTATCCCTCATTCTTTTCAATTGTTACAATTACTTGTTGCATCTTATCTTAAATGTTGTTGTATGTTCTTCTAGGGAGGAACTGCCTTTTTGCTCTGCGTTAGAACAGCATCGAGCACCAATTGTGGCCTCTAGGTACTTCTGGGATACAAACAATAAATAATAGCATGCCTGGGATTTTTTTGTGCATCTGTGTTTTTGTCTGAAATTTCATGCGTGCGGCTATGTGGAATGAATATAAATTGGCTTTGAAAAGTGGGCAAACAATATGTTTCCAGACAACTGTGTGAACATTCTGTTGCACATAATGACATTTAAATTTCATGAATTCATCCCTAAGTTTATAAGGTAAGATGGGGATCTCTTTCTCCTGTAGATATTATGTTGGTTTTTTGTGATTGAATATTAGTGCTCCTGAAAGTTAGAGACTAACAACACTAGTCAGAGGCAATCACAGAGCACAAAGCCAACAGGAAGTCTTTTGCACAGTGCACTATTGGTGGGACTCAGTCATAAAAACATTTAGCATGTCTCTTGAGAATAGATTGAAAAATCATGAATTGCAGTCTCTGCTGAAGATTCTTGAGGAATTCTGTTCCTGTTTGTTCTTAGTCTGTTTTCAAACTCTAACAAATAGTTCTAGTGTTAATTACTTAACACTCTTTAGTTATTTGCCAGCGTAGCTCCCTTGGAGTTCAGGGAGCATGGCCCCTTTAAAACTTCATTCTGAGGCAGAAGTAGTGCATGTTGTTTCAGGGACCTGGGGAGCAGAAGAGTGACAGGGCAGGTATGTCCGTAGGTCCAGACAAAAGGGCTACACTGAGCAGGCCCTCATGTAATGAAGCAGCGGAGAACGAGCCTGGAGCTTGGGAGGGACAAAGCGACTGACTGGGGCCACTCTGGGACTGGAGCCAGGAGGAGCACTGTGGTACTACTGGGGCCTTGTGTTGGATGTAAGCCTGTTTTACTGATCCTCCTATCTTCCCCCCGTTGTTTTTCTCCATTCATCCCTCTGTGATGAAGTATTTCCCTTTCCTATATTCCTTGTACTATTCTGGTGCGTGTGTATTTACTCCAGGGGATATGGAACAGACACTCCTGAGTTGGAAGGGAGTTTCCCTGCTGCATTACTGCACTCGCCTTTTCTTGGCTGGAGCGGTCTGAAAAGCAAACTCCTTCTTGGCCACAAGCTCACTAAAGTTACACTAGCAAGTTAAAATAGTTTCCTCAATTATACACTCTTTTGGCTTTATCTCCACCTTCAAATTTTCAGTTCTGATTGAGTTAGCCTTGTCAGTGTACTGGTAATGACTTACATTTTTACATGGCCACTGATATTGAGCTTTATCTCCAGAAAGATCCTAAAGAACCATACATGCCACATTTGTGTATGTACATGTAACTCATGGTGAATGTGTGTTACAGGTCCCCTGCTGTAGCTGATCTGCTCTATCTTTCCAAGAAGTAAGGATTTGTTCACACAAGGAAGCTATATCACTTTAACTACACGGGTACAGTTAAAGTGGTACAACTGCTAGTAAGAGATCAGTTATACTAGTATCATCATCATCGTCATCATGTTCCTATTACACCTCTGGCATTTAGGGCAGTGACGAAGCTCCTCCACTCCTGTCTGTTTCTGGCAAGTCTTTCAATGGTTCCCCAGCTGTGCCCCTGGTTTTTCAGCTCGGCTTCCACAGCTGTTCGCCATGTTGTTTTCAGGCGGCCTCGTTTTCGCTTGCCTTCAGGTGTCCATCTTATTGCTACTCTGGTGATGGAATCAGTTTCCATTCGAAGCACATGACTGATCCATCTCCAATGCCTCCTGGCAATGATGGTGCTCAGATCCTTGTCGCTGCACTGTGTCAATAGATCTTGGTTTGAAATTGTTCTGGGCCAAAAGATACAGAGGATTTTTCTGAGGCAGATTGTATGGAATGAAGACAGTTTGGACATGTCATACTTTCTCATTCCCCAGCATTCTGCACTATAAAGTACTGTTGAAAGTACACAGCTCTGCTAAATCTTGAATTTGGTTATGGGATTGTATTTTGAAGATTTCCAGACTGTATTTAAACTCCAGAAGGTGTTCCTGGCTTTAGTGATTTTGTTCCAGATGTCCAGGTTTGTTCCACCATCTTGGCTGATGGTGCTGCCCAAGAATGTGAATGTTTCTACATTGGTGAGAACATAATCCTCTATCTGTTCTGGTGATGGTGAGGCAATATTAAGGGTCATATCTGTCTTATTGCGATTGATTTTCAGTCCAGTTTGCTGGCTGAATGTGTTGAATCAAGTTGTTTTTTCTTGTATATAGTGTTGGGTATGTGAAAGGAGAGGGACATCTGCGAAGTCCAGTTCAAGGGATGAGATGAGCAGGGTCGGCTCCAGGCACCAGCTTAACAAGGACCTGCCGCTGAACTGCCGCCGTCGATTGCGGCTTTTTTTTTTTTTTTGCTTGGGGCGGCAGAAATGCTGGAGCCGGCCCAGGAGATGAGTGTCCATTTAATGCCTCTTGGCATGTCTTCTGTTGTATGCCGCATTACCCAGTCAATGGCAACGTTGAAGAGGATTGCAGACATGACACACCCCGATGTACTCCTGTTTTGACTTCAAAACTGAGCTCATTGTGATCAACACGGCATGTAAAGTTGAAATAGATGATGTTGATTATATGGAAAGGAATTCCATATGCCCACAGAATGCACCATAGGTTGGTCCTGCGAATGCTATCAAAAGCCTTTTCAAAGTCTATGAAATTTATGTAGTGTTGCCCTTGCCATTCTAAGCACTGTTCTATTAGGTTTCGTAGAGTGAAGATCTGGTCTGTACATCCATGCCCTTTCCAAAACGAACAAACACACCACACACAAAAACCCAGCTTGCTCTTTTCTGAGAACACTATCGTCTGCCTCTGATATATGTTGGACTATGATCTTACACAATACTTTGCTTGGCACAGATAAAAGTGTGATACTACGCCAGTTATTACAGTCACTGAGAGTTCCTTTCTTTGGTATCTTCACTATAACCTCATTGGTCCACTCATCTGGCACTTTTTCCCTTTCCCAGACTGATGTAATTAGTAGGGCCAGGATAGATGCTGCAAATTTGGGATTTACCGTGAACAATTCTGCATTCGAGTTATCCTTGCCAGGAGCTTTCCCGTTTTGTAAGGATTTGATGGCTTGAATGATCTCTTCCTTAGTTGGGGTGTCTGTGTTGATATCAAGATCTTCTGCCTCCTGGATGTTTGCTTCCTCTTTAGGTAGTTCCCTGTTTAGCAATTCTTTGAAATGCTCTGTCCAGTGCATTTCCTGTTCTTTTTTGGTTGTTAGTAGGTGCCCTTGTTTGTTCCTGATGAGAGTTTGTTGGTGTCTGCCATTTACCACTGATAAGCCGTGTCATTTTGTAGACGGTTCCTTGTTCACCACGAGCAGCTGCATCCTCTGCTTGTATTGCCAGATCATCAATATAATGCCGTTTGTCCGCTCTCACAAGGCGTTTGAACTCCTGGTGTGCCTTGCTGTACTGCTCGTGGTATTTGTCCTTTTGCTTCTCGGATTGTGTGTCAAACTTTTTTCTTCAGGGCTCATCTGGTTTCTATGGAGTTCCATGTGCCGGGTGTAATCTACTCCTTCCTTCTCTTTTGCCTGTAGCCTAGACAGGCTTCACTGCTCTGTTTATAAAACTGGAAATTAATATTTAATCTCACTGAGGAGCTGGGAATCTCCTCTCACCAAGAGGCTATAACACTTGTTACTTGGTCCCACTTTTTGTTGATCTCCTCATCTGCGTTCCCCTCCTCTTCATCAAGGTCTGCAAGTGCTTAGCACCTGTTCTTTAACTGCAGAATGAAGGCTTTCTGTATTTCAAGGGACTTTGGCTTCTCAATATTATAAAGTCTATGTCCCTTGTTTGATGGACCCACACTTCTCAGTTTTAGCTTGATGGAGGCTGTCACAAGGTGGTGGTTGCTGCCAATATCTGCACCCCTTCTCACTTTCACATCTGTCAGTGAGCATCGCCATTTGCCATTGATCAAGATCTAGTCAATCTGGTTCTTATCTCTGATATTTGGAGAGCACCATGTGAGCTTGTGAATTTCATGATGTTCAAATAGGGTTCTGCCGATGACTAGGTCATTCATATTACAGAAATCAACAAGCCTCTCTCTGTTTTTCATTCATGGTGCCACACCCATGTCTTCCCATTGCTCTGTTGTTGTTTGTGTTGTCCTTACTGACCTTGGCATTCAAGTCTCCTATGATGATAGTTAGGTCATGGCATGGTACTCTCTCTAACTCTGCCTGTACTGTAAGGTAGAATTTGTCCTTTACTTCATCACTCATTTGTTGGCGCATAGCACTGAATTGGAGTGATATTATTGTGTTTCCTTTTCAGTCTGGCTCTCATAACTCTGCTGCTGATGGATTTCCATTCCAGGGAATGCTCCACTCCCTTTTTCAGAAGTATGGCAACACCCTCATGGTGTTGTCCATCATCCCGTCCAGAAAACAGCAAAGTTTCTCCTGAGGCTGTTAGTCTTCCTGATCCCATTCATCTGCTCTTGTTTAAGGGTCCTTTATACTGTTACAGCTGTTCTCGTACAGAAAGAGCAACAAGTATACTGGTATCAGCATGCAGCATAGGTGTAGTCATGTAGGTCCCAGGATATTAGAGAGACAAGGTGGGTGGGGCAATATATTTTATTGGACCAACTTCTGATGGTGAAAGAGTACCTTTCCCAGACTTGAAGAAAAGCTCCCTGTAGCTCAAAAGCATCTCTCTCTCACCCACAGAAGTTGGTTCAGTAAAAGGGATTACTTCACCCACCTTGTCTTTTTGATATCATGCTATAAGTCATCTTTATACCACTGCAACTGCATCCACATTAGAGCTTCTAATGGTATAACTATTGTAGTAACAAAAAAACCACCTATTTGAAATAGTTATCCTGGTTAAAAAAAAATAAAGTATAAACAGGCCTAAGTCTAATGATGTTCAAAACTGCTGAACAACTTCAAAGAGCTATTTAAAAAAATAAAATAAAAATCAATGAGAAAAATAAAGTTCTCTCTCCCTCCACACTCTAAAATGTGGAATTCCCCCTCCAAATGACATTGAGGCAAGGTTCAGGATGGGAAATATGCAGTTGTGCACCAATGAGAGGAGTAATATCCAGTAGCTTGTAAACCATCAGGGCTGGGAATTAATATTTAATCTCACTGAGGAGCTGGGAATCTCCTCTTTCCAATGGGCTATCACGCTTGTTCCTAGCCTATCCAGGTTTTGACATATCAGATTTTTTTTTTAAATCACATTATGATTTGTAGAAAAGAGAGTGTGTGTGTAGCAAGAAGTCCCTCTCCTCACTTCTGGAGTGCGGACAGTAAGCAAGCTGTTTGTCATGCACAGGGCTGCAAATGGAATGAGCAAAGCTGAATGGGCAACCATTCTTAGGAACTCTACTGGGAACAGCTACAGCCATTGGCCTGGTTTCTCTGAACTAGCTGAGTTGTGCTTGGCTCAGGTTTGGCATGTGGAGGAATCAAAGGTGACTTGCAGCCATCACCCCAGTATTGCGACTGGAGGGTACTGGCCTTGGCGAAAGTCAGGGCAGCTTTAAGTCTTATCTTATGCTGGCTGCTAATGGCCCCCAGGAGTCATTCCAGAAGCTGGGAATCAGCTGGATGAGGCAATATCCTGACGTCATGCCTTTCCTCCTGCCCCATCTCCTGTGCTAGGATTTGAGTTGGGTTACAGCTTCTTTGTGCAGCTAGAGTGGTGCAAAGCAGTCAGAAGTCACTAGAAAACTGGGCCCACCATTTGGTTCTTAGGGAATCAATCCTGCTCCCACAGAACTGATTGGCAAAACTTCCATTGACGTTAGGCCTCAAATCTTATTCATGCTTTTCATGAAGCAAACAGTGAAGGAGTTTGAGAGGGAAATGTGATAGAGGTCCAGATTTAAAGGAGAAAATGAACTATTCATGTGCTCTTTGCAAGCACAAGTCTCAGAACTGAGTTGTTTTACTGTACTGAATTTCAAAATATGTGGGAAAAGGGAAGTGGAAGCTTACTGTTAGCCCATATAATTATCTATCTAATCCGGGGTCGGCAATCTCTGGCATGTGGCTTGCAAGGTAAGCACCCTGGCGGGCCAGGCTGGTTTGTTTACTTGCCGCGTCGGCATCGTGGCTCCTATGGTCTGCGGTGCGCCGCCCCAGGCCAACGGGGGCTGCGGGAAGCGGCGCAGGCCGAGTGATGTGCTGGCTGTGGCTTCCCGACGCCCCCATTGGCCTGGAGCAGCGAACTGTGGCCAGACCCCTGATCTAATCTATAATTTTTTTTTTAAAGCACCAAACTGAGTGGTACCAAAAAATTTTTCATGCAGAAAAAAATATTAAAAAGATGAGGGATTCAAATAACTTTTTATAACCTAATAAAAGTAAGAGGACACCAGATTTGTATGGAATGTAAGTGACTCTGGGAATAAAATGTATGCAGTCCCTTGCAATAAGGGGCATTTTGGAATCTTAAGTCATAGTTTTGGTACTTTGGTTCTCAGCTCATTTTAAGTCCATAGGTATGTCTTCAGGAGAATTCCAATTTCCAGTTAATCAGAGCAGTGCCTTGCTTCTGATTTGGAATCAGGGCTGATTGATCAAAATAAGAACCATGGAAAATTGAGCCAATCAGTCAACAGCAGTGTTAAAGACTGAGATTTAAGACTCAAGTCTCCCTATGAATGTCAAAAATGCATATTCAAACAGCATAGATTGTTGTTACCATCCACATTCTGAACAGAACCCAGAGCCTTAAACTGTTCTATTTGTTGTATACATATGGAAATATTGTTTACAGCAGAAAAGTAGAGGTGCAAATCCCTTTTATGCATTAAATGTGGGGCATTTAATACATTCAATAGTAAAGCAATTTTATACATTTTGAATGGAAGCATTGTTTGCTTATTCTTCTCACTGTGACAACCCCCCTGGAAGGGGGTTAAAGGCTCAGACTTTTTGGAACTCAATAAAAAGGCTTGAGTGATACAACTGCACTCTGATTTAATGCTTTCTGATTCTCCCCTATGGCAATATTCTACAGAGCAGGTAGAATATTCCACTGTCGCAGGGTCCCAGAGCTCAGGCTCCAGCCCAGCCCAAAATCTCTATACAACAATTTTTCAGCCCCACAAGTTTGAATCAGTTGGCTCAGGCCAGCCTGAGTTTTTATCCCCATGTAGATATACCCAGAGGAGATGGAAAACAGTGAATCCACTACTGTCTCTCTCTTCCATGCTCCATACGAGTTCTCTTCCTTCTCCCTTTTTAATAGGAGGGGACGAAGTGACACAGAGGGATTTGGAGACATGCCCAAGGGCAGACAGGAGACAGCCAGTCACTGGAAGACCCAGGAATCAATCCCAAGAATTACTTCAAACCATTTCTTTTAGTTCTAATCTCTTTGAACGAATGTTCATTCAGATTCAATGATAATCGCCACAGTGTACATACCTAGAAATACAGAGTGCCACTTTGTGTTGATTTTTAATTTTATTCAGTGTTAAATCAATACATTTCCATATGGAGAGATCAGTAGCATAATTTGGTTTTTAAGTATATACAGTCCCCAACCAGCATTGGAACTATGTTATGATTCACAAGCAGTTCATGAATATTTTCTTTGCATCTCTGAGACATTCATCTGGAGGATAAGATGAGTTTTCCATGTTTCTCACAGTCAGCATGTGGGCAGGTGAAGTGGAAGGGAGTTTGGATCAGTGGATCATATGTGATTGAAGGGAGGCAAGTAAAGATTGGTATTGTTATGAGCTGGGTGAAATGCCGTTATGGGGTGAGTCAAGAGATTGATGGGTGTGAACTCACCTTCAATTAACATAAGTGTAAGCATAAGCACCACCTAAGACAAAGGAGTTATGTGAACCTACTCAGGAGTTTTTGGCTGAGTATTGTTTTTTGGTAGGTGTGCATGGGAAAAGAGCTCACAGAAACTGTGGTCAGACAGGAACATTTAGAGAGAGAAAGGCAGCCTGAAGGAACAGCTATATGTATGTGTCTGAACCTGGAAGAAACCAGGGAAGAGCTTTTGGGTTGGAGTACAGGCTGAAAAGAGTGCTTTTGGCATTGTGATCCAAAGATGTAATTTCCTATTATCTGATTCCTTCTGCATTCGCTGGACACTGGACTTTGTACATTCTTTGTAAATCAAATTGTATCCAGAAATACTTAACTACCACCAATTTCTGCTCCCCACAGGGTACCAAAATGACTAGCCGCTCAGGTTGAAAAGGGGCAACAATATTTACATATGGAGAAGGTTTGTGGTCCCCATTACTGTTGAAGAGGTACAGTGGCACAGAAGTATGGTGGTTAGATTTCAAGGGATCGTTGGTGGGTAGATAAGGAGGATAGGGCAGAGTTTAGGATGTTTATGGAGATTTAACTTAGAATTGCCCAACTTGCAGATTGTTAAGAGAAAATAGACTTGTGAGAATTCAATTTTTTTAAATATAATTTTGATGGATATCAATGTTTATTTTAAAGCATTTTTAAAGATTTTTTTATTAATTTAAATTTTCAGTGTCATGGGAAGTTATGGGGTGTCAGACTATGGTGGGGGCTGAGGTCAGATTATTTAATGACAGTAGATATTGAGAATCAAAAAGTTAGCTTTATAACGATTAAAACAAATTATCACCACATGTCAACATATGCAAAATAAATATCCTTACATTAAACTCCAATAAGTTCGCAAGCAGCATTCTTACTTATCTGTAAATTTTGATTATTGTGGATGGAAATACTTTTTCATTGGTTTGTGTGTGTAGGGTGAAATTGATGTTTATCAACTTTTACTGATAAAAACTAAATTCTTCCATGCCTATCTATAGATGCCACATTTTAGCACATTTTTCTTAATTAAATTATGCATGTTTACAGCTATAAAAATCTTGAGATTTTTGTTCTGAAATTTTGTATTTCTAAAGTCACATACTCTTATTCTACACAGCAAAATGTATATATATTAACTACACAGTGCATTGAATAGACTTTGAGGGCTAAATCTCTAAAGCATTCCAAGGATTTAATCTTGTATCTATCTTAGTGAGTGAATGCTAACAGTCGGTGATAGGATCAGAGCAAAAGCATCAACACAGGTAGTGCTGTGAAACATACCTGGTATGTGGGACAAACACAGATTTGGTTGATCAGGTCTGACACCAAGGTTCCAGCGTTGTCAGTGAAATTCTGACACTTCAAAGAGCACAGTCTCAGCGCAGACATTGCAGATGAAATCAGCAACAAAGAGGTTAATGTGCTGAGAACTGGAAAGCAGACTATGGCTAAATTGAGCAAAAATTGCCATTTTGTACCTGACTTTCACAATCCATCATTCATTTGCAGCTATATTGTGCTATCAATCCGTGTGCATTCCATGGGATTTCAGCAGCACAACTCCCATTAACTTTAATAGGAGTCAGGAGAATAAAGTGCTGAGCTAAGCACTTTGAAAATGTACCCTTTCATTCTTAAAAATATATTACTCTGCTTTGTGCAGTGGGGAATCTGTAGGAAATAGAGCTGAATGCTTCATAATAGCAGTGTGCTTTGTGTCTAATGTTTACAGTGTGGTTCATAGGCTGCTTTATACTACAGTGGACAATAGATTTCATTACTCAAATGACCAAATGATTTAGAATTTATCGACACGAAGCAGACAAATCTCTCTCAGTGAGATAACAATTAGGTGTATGTGCGTACGTGTAGGTAATGCAGGAAAGACAGACCATTTAGGAAAATTCACTGCTGCTGCCTCTTTTACGAAAGCCAGTTGCCAGGATACAGTCAAGACCAATGCTGTGGCGCAGTTCTGGTGTTAAATGAAAATACCCCCCAACCCCCCATCAGCTACCAAATGAGACTCAGAGCCAAATATTTAAACCCTAGGCCAGAGGACCAGTGCTTAATTTGTGCCAGCGTTTGCTAGGGCTGAGCTCCAGCACCCCTATGCTTGGCAATTCATAGCCCCAGCACTTCTGGGCTTGCTGCATCAGTTATGAATGTAAAAAAATTGCTTGAGCCCCAGCACCTTTTTCCATTACAAATTAAGCACTGCAGAGGACCATCTGCAAGTGCATCCATGTCCCCATCTTCTCGTGAACAATTATAGTAAATGTGTGTGCATATCAGAAGCTTGCACATACCAACAGCTGCTGGTGTACCTCAAAGCCAGATCCTGCAAGATGCTGAGTCATCATCTCTCATTAACGTCACTGAATGGGAGTTGTGGGTGCTCAGCACTTACAACCTCACAGAGTTGGGTTCTGACTACCTGGTCATCTACTTTGCTTCCTAGTTTTTATGCACAATTGCAATGATTCAGACAAAATTAGCCATTCTTACATATGGATCTACATTCTTGAACACACAAGTCAGCTTCGATCTTTGACACGCCCCATAAAGTGAAGATAAAACAAAAAAAAACAGTGGAGATTTCCTGTGGTAACTTAAAAAATACAATAGCCATAAATGCCTCTGAAAGAGGGATACAAACTGCCCTCTTAGTTGCATACACAGCCATATTTCTTATTCAGCAAGACAGTTTTTGCAGAGATGTCAAGTTTTGCTGCTCTAGGAATGTGAGAAAGGGGACAGAGTTTTAAGTGCATTGAGATCAGTAGGCACGATCAGCTTTCAAGACTACTCTCCTTATCCAGATAAACAGTAATTCTTCACAATGATTTCTGAAGTGTACCATGTTCCCATTTACTTAGACACGTAGTGCATATAGTGAGAACCATTGAAAAGTGTTGTCCTGCATTATCTAAGGGATTCCAAAGGAAATTGAGGAAATCTGCATTACAATACATTTTTCCTGAGCGGAGGGATCTCACAAAGCGTAGCCTGCACAACGGAGGCAGCTTTTCAGGGTAATTTACATTATAATTGTATTATTCCTTCCCAAATATGGTGCACCCCACAACGACCTCCACAGTCATATCAGGGATTGTTCATTCCAGACAAGGGGGATGCAATGGTGGGTGGAAGTCTCCAGATCCAACAACATGAATATATTCTTCCATTTTCAAAATGAAAAATTAACATTACCCTTTCCCATTGCCAGCAAAAAACTAATCTCAGTCAGATCTGATGTTGGATTCCCAGGGATTCGCTGCCAGGCACAGATCAAGGTGAACTGGTAGATCCTCCTGCTCCCCAACAAACTACAAGCTCAACCCTAAAGGTGTTCCTTGCAGGTCAGGAACATGCATTAAAAATGCATTGCTGGGGGATTATGGAGGAACCTTGCACTGCTATTGATTATAACCTTCATGTCCTTGTTCAGGTTTTCCTGCTGTCAAACTAGCATCTCTTCCAAGCATTAAATTAAACTGAACCTGAAAGCAAAGGGCATAATTGTTTCCAGTCCCTGCACAGGTTTGTGGGGCACAAGAGTCTCTCTTTGTATCCCTGTGCATGGGCTAGGCATAATCATAGTCCTTCATCAGCCTGAGGGTAAATGTTACTCAAGTCTAGTGCCACTGGACTCCCTAGAGGAGTCAAGAAAGGGCAAAGCAAAGTGGAGTTGGTCCTTCCCATATAAAAAGCATGCATTTGACTAGTACAGCCGATGTGCTCATCCTCTGCCCCTGGTGAGGTTATGCTTGCCTGAGTTGCCCCAACACAACGTTGGCCAATAGAGTCCAGTCAGAGGATCAGCCCATCAGCATCTTTTTCTAACACTAAGTTCACTTAGGGCCTGAACCATTTCCATTGACTTCACTGGGGGTGGGCGATGGAGAATGTAAAATAGGACACGAAGTCCATTAAAATAGTATTTTTATTTTAGCTGAGCAAATAATTTGCTGTGAATAATTTGTAGATTTTCACCCTTTTTTCCTATTTGTGAAATTATTGCATTTATACATTTGTATTCCTTCATACGTTTTTCGCCTATGATTAGTTTGCTGTGAATATTTTATATTTAAACTTCACACTTTGCACTGTGTTGGTTTGTTACGAGTTACAAATATTATAATTAGATATATTATTGTAAATTCACTTTCAGTGGATATTTCATCCTTCAAGTTTAAAACCCGCTTTCCACAAGTATGCATGCTACAGAAGATTCATCACCCAAGTATCCCCTGAAAGCAAACACAAGAAGGGCTGTGAATATTGGTGAACAGAATTTTCAATTGCAAATACATAGTGGTGGAACATTTTTCCCACTCTTTGTTCACCTCTAGTTTTTAATAAAGAATGTAATGAAAACAAGAAATAACTTTGATTGCTAAAAGCTGTCTTAACATACATTGGTGCTACCCCATTGATCAGTGCTAGAAATGGGAAGATATCAATATGAATATGTAAATAAGAATGCATGTTCATATCTGTAATTGATTCTTCCATGACATTTCCCCCCCGCATCATAGTCTGGCATGCCTTTAGGGATTCTTGATCTGGAGGTTATCACCAGGTCTACAGGGTACAGGCAAACTGTTGTACAACCATGGGACTTTGTCAAGATGTAGGAGGCAAGTTGAATTTAAGTAAAAAGTTGCTATTGACATGTAGAATATTTTCTCCATCTTTGTCATAGAACTTCTGCAAGGAAAGTGAATTCTGGTTAAAGCACAGGACTTGGGATGAAGGCACCAAGATTTTATTCAATTTTCTATATGACTTTGTGCAAGTCATCCTTTGTGCCTCTGTTTCCCCATCTGTAGAGTGGGGACAATAGTGCAGGGGTGATGCAAGTCTAGCTGTGGATACACTCACATCTTGAATATTGTGTGCAGATCGGGGTCACCCCATCTCAAAAAGTTATATTGGAATTGGAAAAGGTACAGAGAAGGGCAACAAAAATGATTAGGGGTATGGAACAGCTTCCGTATAAGGAGAGATTAAAAAGATTGGGACTTTTCAGCTTGGAAAAGTTACAACTAGGGGGACATGATGGAGGTCTATAAAATCTTGACTGGTGTGGAGAAAGTGAATAAGAAATGTTATTTATTCCTTCACATAACACAAGAACCAGGGGTTACCCAATGAAATTAATAGGCAGCAAGTTTAAAACAAACAAGAGGAAGTATTTCTTCACACAGTGCAGTCAACCTGTGGAACTCATTGCCAGAGGATGTTGTGAAGGCCAAGGCTATAACAGGGTTCAAAAAAGAACTAGATAAATTCATGAAGGATAGGTCCATCAATGGCTATTAGCCAGGATAGGCAGGGATGCAACAACATGCGCGGAGTGTCCCTAGCCTCTGTTTGCCAGAGGCTGGGACTGGATAACAGGGGATGGATCACCTGATTATCTGTGTTGTTCATTCCTTCTGAAGAACTTGACATTGGCCACTGACAGAAAACAGGATACTGGGCTAGATGGACCATTGGTATGACCCAGTATGGCTGTTCTTACGTTCTAAATTCACTGATAATTGCAAAGTGTGTTGAGATCTGCAGATGGAAGGCAGGTACAATAGAAGTGCCAATAAATCATCATTATTGTATCATTATTCATTCACTGCAGTTTCACCATTTACTACAAACCACATTCTTTGGAGCTCAGAGTCAATACGATAGACTGGAAAATAAGTTTGTTTTCAAAAATGAAAATGTGCAGCGTTAAGGAAGAGGGATGAAAGAGATAAGTAATTGGATTGTAGCATCCCTAGTATTAAATAAGGGCATTGTGTATACTTATTTGTTATTGCAGCTTGTAAAATTAGTGGTGATTCTCTGAAGGAGAACAAGATGTGGAGAAGAGAATAAGAAGGAATCGTTGTGTACTCTTGTGCGGACTGAATAGATCTAGAGCAGAGGTCGGCAACCTCTGGCATGCGGCTCGCCAGGGGCGGGCCGGGCCGGTTTGTTTACCTGCCATGTGGGCAGGTTCGGCTGATCGTGGCTCCCACTGGCTGCGGTTCGCCGTCCCAGGCCAGTGTGGGCTGCAGGAAGTGGCGCGGGCCGAGGGATGTGCTGGACGCCGCTTCCCGCAGTTCCCATTGGCCTGGAACGGTGAACCGCGGCCAGTGGGAGCTGTGATTGGCCAAACCTGCCGACGTGGCAGGTAAACAAACTGGCCCGGACCGCCAGGGTGCTTACCCTGGTGAGCCGCGTGCCAGAGGTTGCCGACCCCTGATCTAGAGACTGGGATATAGAACTTTCATAAATGCTGTCACTTTGAATGTGACCCCTGGGGTGATCCCTCCAGGTCCGGGTTGAGTTACATCATGGGATGGGGTGTCCCTTTTGTTCCTGCCCAGGCTGTATAATTTCTGTGGCTAAGCAGAGAACACAAGTTTCCAGGTCTTGCACTCTGGCACTTTTCATAAGCAGTAAATTCCCTTTAAAAGTAAAGAGGATACAGAGCCAAAAGCCCCAGATCTGGACACTCCTCAACTCAGAGAGGAACATGCATGGCATTGAACCTGGACCTGTAATTTTGCAGCTGCCTTTATAACAGGCCAAAACAAAACCCCAGAGATGAACACCCCTCACCTTCTGGTGCTGAAAACTTGGATTCACATCTGAATTTGGTGTCTTGAGCCATCTCTGCTTAAAACACACAAACATATAGGGGTCAACCCTCAGCTGCAGTAAGCTATAATAGCTCCCTTGAAGTCAGTGGAGTCATGACGATTGGATCTGACCCTTGTTTTGTGCTGCTTCCTATAGCAAATGAATGGTACAGGGAAGAAGCCATGGAAAAAAGACAGACAGACAATGTGGAGGGGTGAAGTGGGGGAAAGAATTAAGTAAATGGAGAAAGGAAGCCCTAGAGCCTACCTCAAGGCTTTAGACACAAACACTACCATACTTGTGAGCCCTTTGCGCCCACTATGCGGTTGAAAAAGGCAGGGGGCAGAAATGGCATCATGTTAGCTACAAAAATACAGACTTAATTATTTTCAATAGTCAGTCGAGTTTTGCTTGGAGTCTGTGTTCCTTTTGACACTATAGGAGTTCTAGCCCTCACTAAAAAGCAGCCCCCGCAACAAAAGAGATTGCTAAGAAAATTGAAAACAGACTCCTAACAATGGAGGCTTCAGTTCTACTGCACAAGTGTAGGGAAAGTATGTCTCGGGACTTCCATAGGGCTGCTCTGAATACATTTGAAAAGCAATTAAGGCTGGCAAATAGCTACTAAAGTTTTGCATCACCAGTCCTGAGAGTGCCTCAGTAATGGTGTGACTTACTTAATTCAATGTAGGCTTGAAAAGGGACCTCTAGGGCTCAAAAATGCTGTTGTGTAGACCACTCATGTGCCTCAAGGGGATTGTCACAACATCTCCATGGCAATTGATCTAGTGAGCTGAGAGACTTTCAGGGAGCTGCCACATTATAAAGACTGCATGGTAGGTACTGGTGTGTTTGAGACACACACACAGTGCGTGAGACTGCCCTCTAGTGGAAGATACATTAGACCTACTGATGTGTCTGAACTAGTGGAGGTGTTGTTTTAATGGTGAAGTGCTGTGTAGATCTATTCCTATGCTTCAAGTGGATACATTTGCAGAAATCAGGCCTGGTTTGTGAATTATTTGTCAGTAGAAAGAATGGCTAAATGCATCAGAAAATATATCTGTGAATAATATCAGTGAATAATTTGACTATTTGAGACTATTTAAGCCATTAGCGTAAGCTCGATGTAGACAAAACAGAGCTCTTAATATTTCTCCCTAGCCCCTGCCTTCTCTCTCATTAACTGTGAATGACACAATAGGGCAGGGATCGGCAGCCTTTGGCATGTGGCCCGCTGGGCCGGTTTGTTTACCTGCCGCATCCACAGGTTTGGCCGATCGCAGCTCCCACTGGCCGAGGTTCGCCGCTCCAGGACAATGGGGGTGGCAGGAAGCGGTGGCCAGCACATCCCTCGGCCCACGCCGCTTCCCGCCACCTCCATTGGCCTGGAACAGTGAACCGTGGCCAGTGGGAGCTGCGATCGGCCGAACCTGTGGATGCGGCCGGTAAACAAACTGGCCCGGCCCTCCAGGGTGCTTACCCTAGCAGGCCGCGTACAAAGGTTGCCGATCCCTGCAATAGGGCCTCTCCTCTCAGTCCACACAGCTAAAGCTCTCATCCAGGCTCTCATCATTGCATATCTTGAGCACTGCAACCTGCTCCTTTCTGGCCTTGACAAATGCCATCTAGCTGCCCTTATATCCATTCAAAACGCTGCTGCAAAGATTTTTAATCTTGGCTTGTTGCTTTGACAACATCACCTCCCTCTTTGCATCCCTTCACTGGCTCTCCCTTCTCCATCCCAACACAAACAAGCTATCTGTCTTCACTCTTTTAAGGACTATCCCTACTCTCCTCTAACAAATTAGAAGAGGTTAACTCCCTCCTCTGCTCTGCCAGTCATGCTAGCCTTCATTGTCCATTTGTCACATTTTTCTGCAACACGTGCTTTCCCACCTTCTCCCATGCTCCGTCTCATGCATGGAAAGCGCCTCTCAAACATTTGCCACGCTGTCCCATTGTCTACCTTCAAATCTCTCCTTAAAACTCTCCTCTCATGCGATGTCAACAAGAGACTTGACAACCGTTAGGCAGCTGGTGTGCTGTGATCCCAGCCTATCATGCTGATCAGAGCCTTCTCATTATTACCTTTTGCTTCCCAAATCGACCTGTTGTATCCACCTATTGTCTCATCTTATAGTTAGACTGCAAACTCCTTAGGGCAGGGACTCTTTATGTTATGTATATGGTGCCTTGCACAATGGGGCTATGGTTTATAAATGCTACCACAATACAAATAATGATAATCATTAAAAACCAACTTCAGACTCAGGCTCCATAGGCCTTCTTATAGAGTGAGCCTCTGCATTCAGCCGCCTCTTTGTAGAGACTAGCTATTTTCTTGGCCCTGCAGTTGGCACACCTTCCAGAGCTGTCCATGGGCATGCCTTGGATACTGAGTGCTATGGGACAAACCTCAGCAGAGGCCACAGTTGGGCATGAACTAACTGGAGAAGTGTTGGGAGTCAGCCAGCACTGTTTCACCGAGTGTTTTTTCTGTTGTGCTGGATGTCTTTTTGGATGGCTGAGAAGTGACTTTATCTTATGGCAGGCGGTGAGATTACCCTACATCACAGCATTGATTTAGGTGCCCTTATCCCCCCATTTATACCTCACTTACCATCCTTTTGGCCACTAATTCATGGCTATGAAAACTATTTAGCTTATTTTACATTACCACAAGTTTGTGGGGCTTCTCTGTTCACATTTTCCATCCAGTTACACCACTTGAGGGTCTAAGTTGCACCAGCCTAACTAGTTAAGATGCCTTTTATGCTGGCTTACAATGCTGATTCACATTTCTAGCCCCTGTATCTTCAGTCCACTCTAGTTACCTTTAAAACTTCCCTTCTCTAGTCTGTAGAACCATTCAGTTCATTTGGTGTCTTTGGATTTGTTCAATCTCTGCTGTCATATCCCAAGCACTTTCAGAATCAGCAGGTAGTTTACTCCTTTTAGCACCTGACACAGAACTTTCCCCACTGCACCGGGAACCTTGCTATTATATCCAGTGGATTTTTACAGTTAATTTCTTTTCATATTTCAGATTCTAATATAGTCTGAAAATCCCAATGACTCTCAAAGGCTTTCTGGAGGTCTATTATCTCACTATCTTTTATGCTGTATATGGGGACTGCAGTCACCAGTACTGCTGAGAGAACATTTATAAGCTTTCCAATTCCCACTACTGCCTTAAAGAATGAAAAGTGCGCAGGCATGTGTATGTGTGGATTTTTTTGTTACACTTCCAACCAATATCTCCCTCTAAAGAAACCAAGACACTATAAGAAATGAAAATCTTCTACGACAAGTGCTCAATTGCCAATAATGAACATAGAGTGCAAAAGCAAATTAAAAAACCCTATGCCAGGAGAGACCATTAAGAGCAATTTGACATTTATTGAACAACAGATGGTGATTAAAAGCATAAAACCGAAATTGTCTTGCTTAAAAAAAAAAAAAAAAAAAAAGCAGTTCTATTTAAAAAAGTCTAACATTTCAATTAAAACACCTCTAGACATCAGTTAAATCATGTGAAGATCAACCTCATAAGAGTTTCTATCTGCATTATAATCAATAATGCAGTTAAAAATCGGCCATCTAAAAGCCCCAGTTTTTAGCTTGACAATTTGAATCTTCCCCTACCAGGCAGAGCTCAGTTTGTAAACACCAAACAAGGAAAACTGTCATTTATATTAAACAAGGGGAACTGATTGCTCTTCCCTTTCCCCCATTCCTCACCCTATTCTCCTAATCTAGCCTGGTTTTCAGGGGGTCAAATCCTGATGTACTTCTCTGCAACACAGACCCTGAACTGGGATTGTCCCATTGTACTAGGAACTGTACAAATGCATACTGAGAAACAGTCCTGGTCCTGAAGAGCTTACCTTCTAAATAGAGAAGACAGGTAAAGGTTGGGAAAGGAAACGAGGCACAGAGAGGTTAAGTGACTTGCCCCAGAACACAGGCAGAGCTTGGAATAGAACCACATTCTTCATATTGACTCCCAGTCCAATGCTCTAGGCACTGGACCACGCTGCCTCTCATTTGCATTCTTTTCTGGGTTCTTACATGGTCTCCAGCACTCTGAGGACTTCTGTAGCCCACCTGGGTTCAGTGGCTGGGGAGGCAAAATGGAATCCTGGCGGAGGCCAGGTTTCCAGTCAGCTGAATGCATGCTTTCATGCCTTCACAGCTATAAATAACATCTAAGGCACTGGCATCAGGCAAAGCAGTATGGGTTGGGCATGACAAGTGACAGCAGTGCCCCAGAGCTGGCAGTCTGAGACAGAAATGTCAGCCAAGTCAGACAGGCCCGTTGGGATAAGCCCCCTCCATGCCAATGACAATCATTGCTCCTTGTTACTGTTCCAGCCTGTTACAAATTTATCTACATACAATTCTAATAAGCCCAGTGATGAGTTTTGCCTCATCCCTTCCCCACAATCCTTTGTGCTGAACAACTATCTTTGTATTTTGGGAAAAAAAAGAAACACAATGAGGATCCTGAAGGAGACCTCTAGGAGCTACATAATAATGAAAGCGTAGGATAACTCTACTTACTTAAAAAGCAACAGAGGGTCCTGTGGCACCTTTGAGACTAACAGAAGTATTGGGAGCATAAGCTTTCGTGGGTAAGAACCTCACTTCTTCAGATGCAAGACATCTTCGTCTACTTACTTAACTGTGTTTTATTTTCTGCTTCCCCAGTCCCTATCTCACGGCCCAATCATAACCTGTCAGCCATCAGCTATCTAGCATATCCTTCAAACACACCCATTAGAAACTTGGACCAATCACGGTTTGCCTTTACTCTTCCTTTTCTCTCATACTAACACCTCTCCTCTGCATTAGCATCTCCTTTCTTCTCCTCTGTCCCTTTCACCTTCCCTCTTCCCCACCTTCTGAATTTTGTCCTTGTTTCTACCTTTACCTCGTATTGCACCCACCTTAGTCAATGAATTTTGAATTAGTAATCACAGGCATTTCCACTAAAAGCCTGATTAAAATAGTTATATTCACTCAATCAGTGAGCAGAAACATGCAGTGTGACCCTATAGAAGGTCGCTGCAGCTCCTTTATGGTAGCAACTGTGGAAACTCTTGTGTATATAAAGGTGCTGGTCGCTCCTGACATTTTAAACCACCGGGCTGTCTAGACCTGTCTGAGGAGGGTTGGACAACATGGTGCTGGCTGCCTGGAGCACTGGTGTTCCTACTATTGCTCCTATCAGTGGAGTTGTGTTTACGGTAGAGTCAGAAATTTCTGGCAAAGGAGCCTAAGATAGGCCCAGCCAGTCTGCAGACAAAACAACTTGAATTCTGAATACGTGAAGCAAACAGCTTGTGACCAGGATAGAGATGAAGCATTATTCCCCAAAGTTATGCAATGAATAACTCAGAATAATGAATTCAAGAGAAAAACCACAATCTGCTCACAACGCTTGCAAACAGAGGGGAAAAAAGGGGGCAACATTTGTCAAATCAATTATTCATGCAGTTTTCACTCAGCTCTAAGAAAGAACAATGACATGCTCTTTGCTGGGTTTATATACTCACCTCTAGCCTCCCGAAAATAATAATAAAATACAAAATGAGAGGATTTTACCGGGCAATGAATTTGCTCATTACCCTTTTGCAAAATGTAAAAAGTCTACAAAAAAAAAAAAGTTGTTACTGGGTAACAATATGTTACTGGGTAACATATTAAAGCTGGTAACAAGATGGGAAAACAATTACGAGGCGGTGGTGCACCATGAGAGATATAGTTTGATCAGGGAGCCCAGCCCACAAAAGGAAATGGAAGCATGAAACATTTAAACTACAATTCTCATGGAGGTACCAGGGCAGCATTTCGGAAACAAAATAGTTTATTTTTTGTAAAAATATTTCAGATTTTGATTTTTCCTCAAAAAGTTGCAATATTGCACAGGAACACACAAACAAATAAAACAAGCACTGATTCTCTAAATACAGCTTACCACGTGAGTTCAAGAATAAGAAGGGGGTAGAGACCTAGTTGTTAAGATCATTCTTCGATGGCATCATGAAAGCTTGCATGTGGTTAGCGTGACATTGTTCTAAATGTAGGCATGAAAAATTGCACAAAAACTGAGGGCACCCCAGCTAGTTAATGAAGCTCTATTTACAATTTACACCACCTGAGGATCCGGCCCTGAGAGTGCAAGGAGAAGATGATGAGCAGCTAGGCAGGACGATAGAGAAGAGCATAATGAAAGAGATGAAGGGGCTGTAGGGGGGGAGCAAAGGTGTTGGTGCAGGGAGAGTTTTGAAGAGCCTTGAAATTGAGGATGAGGAGTTTGAAATGGATGCAGAAGGCAAGGAGGAGAGCCAAGTTACATGGCTAGAGTGGCAGGAGAAAAAAAAATCTGAATACTTTTTTTATGCTCCATGATATTGTATAGGTTTTTCTGGTCCAAACTTCAGCCAAGGAAGGTCAGTATTTTAACCCAGTTTGGCTACCAAACACAAGCAAATGGAAGCATTTCTTTTCATTGTTACTCGCCTGCACTTGGAGTCCCAATAATGCCACCACTGACTCAGCTACCTCCAATGGTATCACAGATTTTTCTACCATTTCCTATTGGAACCAGAGAAAACCTTATTCACCAGTATAGGTTTGCAAAAGTTAGCATTCTTGTAGAATCATAGAATCATAGAATATCAGAGTTGGAAGGGACCTCAAGAGGTCATCTAGTCCAACCCCCTGCTCAAAGCAGGACCAATTCCCAGCTAAATCATCCCAGCCAGGGCTTTGTCAAGCCGGGCCTTAAAAACCTCCAAGGAAGGAGACTCCACCACTTCCCTCGGCAACGCATTCCAGTGTTTCACCACCCTCCTAGTGAAATAGTTTTTCCTGATATCCAACCTGGACCTCCCCCACTGCAACTTGAGACCATTGCTCCTTGTTCTGTCATCTGCCACCACTGAGAACAGCCGAGCTCCATCCTCTTTGGAACCCCCCTTCAGGTAGTTGAAGGCTGCTATCAAATCCCCCCTCATTCTTCTCTTCTGGAGACTAAACAATCCCAGTTCTCTCAGCCTCTCCTCATAAGTCATGTGCTCCAGACCCCTAATCATTTTTGTTGCCCTCCGCTGGACTCTTTCCAATTTTTCCACATCCTTCTTGTAGTGTGGGGCCCAAAACTGGACACAGTATTCCAGATGAGGCCTCACCAATGTCGAATAAAGGGGAACGATCACGTTCCTCGATCTGCTGGCAATGCCCCTACTTATACAGCCCAAAATGCCGTTAGCCTTCTTGGCAACAAGAGCACACTGTTGACTCATATCCAGCTTCTCGTCCACTGTGACCCCTAGGTCCTTTTCAGCAGAACTGCTACCTAGCCATTCGGTCCCTAGTCTGTAGCAGTGCATGGGATTCTTCCGTCCTAAGTGCAGGACTCTGCACTTGTCCTTGTTGAACCTCATCAGGTTTTTTTCTGCCCAATCCTCTAATTTGTCTAGGTCCCTCTGTATCTGATCCCTACCACGCCTCCTAGTTTAGTGTCATCTGCAAACTTGCTGAGAGTGCAGTCCACACCATCCTCCAGATCATTAATAAAGATATTAAACAAAACCGGCCCCAGGACCGACCCTTGGGGCACTCCACTTGAAACCGGCTGCCAACTAGACATGGAGCCATTGATCACTACCCGTTGAGCCCGACGATCTAGCCAGCTTTCTATCCACCTTACAGTCCATTCATCCAGCCCATACTTCTTTAACTTGGTGGCAAGAATACTGTGGGAGACTGTATCAAAAGCTTTGCTAAAGTCAAGGAATAACACATCCACTGCTTTCCCCTCATCCACAGAGCCAGTTATCTCATCATAGAAGGCAATTAGGTTAGTCAGGCACGACTTCCCCTTCGTGAATCCATGCTGACTGTTCCTGATCACTTTCCTCTCCTCTAAATGTTTCATAATTGATTCCTTGAGGACCTGCTCCATGATTTTTCCAGGGACTGAGGTAAGGCTGACTGGCCTGTAGTTCCCCGGATCCTCCTTCTTCCCTTTTTTAAAGATGGGCACTACATTAGCCTTTTTCCAGTCATCTGGGACCTCCCCCGATCGCCATGAGTTTTCAAAAATAATGGCTAATGGCTCTGCAATCTCACCCGCCAACTCTTTTAGCACCCTCGGATGCAGCGCATCCGGCCCCATGGACTTGTGCACGTCCAGTTTTTCTAAATAGTCCCGAACCACTTCTTTCTCCACAGAGAGTTGGTCACCTTCTCTCCATGCTGTACTGCCCAGTGCAGCAATCTGGGAGCTGACCTTGTGCGTGAAGACAGAGGCAAAAAAATCATTGAGTACATTAGCTTTTTCCACATCCTCTGTCACTAGGTTGCTTCCCTCATTCAGTAAGGGGCCCACACTTTCCTTGATTTTCTTCTTGTTGCTAACATACCTGAAGAAACCCTTCTTGTTACTCTTAACATCTCTTGCTAACTGCAACTCCAAGTGTGATTTGGCCTTCCTGATTTCACTCCTGCACGCCTGAGCAATATTTTTATACTCCTCCCTGGTCATTTGTCCAATCTTCCACTTCTTATAAGCCTCTTTTTTGCATTTAAGATCAGCAAGGATTTCACTGTTTAGCCAAGCTGGTCTCCTGCCATATTTACTATTCTTTCTACACATCGGGATGGTTTGTTCCTGCAACCTCAATAAGGATTCTTTAAAATACAGCCAGCTCTCCTGGACCCCTTTGCCCTTCATGTTATTCTCCCAGGGGATCCTGCCCATCTGTTCCCTGAGGGAGTCAAAGTCTGCTTTTCTGAAGTCCAGGGTCCGTATTCTGCTGCTCTCCTTTCTTCCTTGTGTCAGGATCCTGAACTCGACCATCTCATGGTCACTGCCTCCCAGGTTCCCATCCACTTTTGCTTCCCCTACTAGTTCTTCCCTGTTTGTGAGCAGCAGGTCAAGAAAAGCTTTGCCCCTAGTTGGTTCCTCCAGCACTTGCACCAGGAAATTGTCCCCTACACTTTCCAAAAATTTCCTGGATTGCCTGTGCACCGCTGTATTGCTCTCCCAGCAGATATCAGGGTGATTAAAGTCTCCCATGAGAACCAGGGCCTGTGATCTAGCAATTTCTGCTAGTTGCCAGAAGAAAGCCTCGTCCACCTCATCCCCCTGGTCTGGTGGTCTATAGCAGACTCCAACCACAACATCACCCTTGTTGCTCCCACTTCTCAACTTTATCCAGAGACTCTCAGGTTTTTCTGTAGTATCATACCGGAGCTCTGAGCAGTCATACTCCTCTCTTACATACAACGCAACTCCCCCACCTTTTCTGCCCTGTCTGTCCTTCCTGAACAGTTTATATCCATCCATGACAGTACTCCAGTCATGTGAGTTGTCCCACCAAGTCTCTGTTATTCCAATCACATCATAGTTCCCTGACTGTGCCAGGACTTCCAGTTCTCCCTGCTTGTTTCCCAGGCTTCTCGCATTTGTGTATAGGCACTTAAGATAACTCAATGATCGTCCCTCTTTCTCAGCATGAGACAGGAGTCCTCCCCTCTTGCGCTCTCCTGCTTGTGCTTCCTCCCAGGATCCCATTTCCCCACTTACCTCAGGGCTTTGGTCTCCTTCCCCCGGTGAACCTAGTTTAAAGCCCTCCTCACTAGGTTAGCCAGCCTGCTGGCGAAGATGCTCTTCCCTCTCTTCGTTAGGTGGAGCCCATCTCTGCCTAGCACTCCTTCTTCTTGGAACACCATCCCATGGTCGAAGAATCCAAAGCCTTCTCTCCGACACCACCTGCGTAGCCATTCGTTGACTTCCACGATTCGACGGTCTCTACCCCGGCCTTTTCCTTGCACAGGGAGGATGGACGAGAACACCACTTGCGCCTCAAACTCCTTTATCCTTCTTCCCAGAGCCACGTAGTCTGCAGTGATCCGCTCAAGGTCATTCTTGGCAGTATCATTGGTGCCCACGTGGAGAAGCAGGACTGCTTTTGTACTGCTACAAAAGGAGAGAGAAAGAGACAGAGGGAGAGAGCAAACATTTTCTTTCTGTTTATGCCAGCAGTATGAAACAACAATATCAGCAGTAACAAACTATTAAAAGACCACAAATTAGTATCTGATTGGCTTTTAAAAATACATTCATCAGTTAATTCATTAAGAGTATTTGTTGAGGTTTAAGACATATGAGACAAAAATACCCCATTTGCAAGTAATTAATACAGAATTAAGCAATACAATTTCACATGCAAATAAATACTTGTATTTGAATTACTTTTAATCCACTTGAAAGAGATCCTTAGATGTTTAATCATCAGATAAATTAGATGTGTTTTGGTAATTACCTATCAATCAATATGCCAGTTCAACATCTACATTGCTCTAGCAAAGAGCATGCTGTGTAGACAAGATTTTATTTATCATTAAACAGGCTTTCCTATTTAATTTTCTTTGTACAGATAGTTCTCAGGGAGGTTTACATTTAACCAATTTAAATATTCAATACTTCAAGGGAGAATTACTGTTTTTGCCTCCTTACTATTGAAAGCAAATCCCCCATGAGGCTTGATTTTGTATTCCTATGGAGGCAAAACCTCTCTTGACTTCAATAGGAGTTTGGTCTGTGTCAAAACTTCAGGAATGACCATGTATGTACTGTAATAATTTTCCACTAAGTCACCTTTGGATTTACATTCTGATTTCAGTGGTTTTACAACTGTATACATCTACTGATGTAGTGGACCCCTGCCTGAGGAGTTTACAGGGACTGCTCTAGAAAGGTTCGGAGGTCAATGTGCATTAAAAGCACTCAGCACCTCTCAGGGTTGGCCCTTCATTGCGAGCAATAAAAGAAGAGCCAGATCTCATGATGCAGTGTGGGGGGAGAATGGGAAAAAGTGAAATGACAAGAAGGGGGAAATGAATGAGGAGTGTTAATTTTTCACAGAGCGACTAGCACTGAAATTTTTAAAAGATTTTTTAAATAAATCCCGCTTATTCTTTTAAAAAAAGCTACAACGAAAGAAAGATTAATGCACATCAACATTAGGCACACCAAGCTAACCCTTAGCAGGAGCCCTAAAGCTGGGACTACTAACTGCTGGCCACAAAAGACCATGAAGAGGGAGAATGCAGATGCCCCCAGTGTGTCCAAGCAACCTCCTTTCAAAATTCATAGATAGATTCATAGATTCTAGGACTGGAAGGGACCTCGAGAGGTCATCGAGTCCAGTCCTCTGCCCACATGGCAGGACCAAATACTGTCTAGACCATCCTTGATAGACATTTATCTAACCTACTCTTAAATATCTCCAGAGATGGAGATTCCACAACCTCCCTAGGCAATTTATTCCAGTGTTTAACCACCCTGACAGTTAGGAACTTTTTCCTAATGTCCAACCTAGACCTCCCGTGCTGCAGTTTAGACCCATTGCTTCTTGTTCTATCCTTAGAGGCTAAGGTGAACAAGTTTCTCCCTCCTCCTCATGACACCCTTTTAAATACCCGAAAACTGCTATCATGTCCCCTCTCAGTCTTCTCTTTTCCAAACTAAACAAACCCAATTCTTTCAGCCTTCCTTCATAGGTCATGTTCTCAAGACCTTTAATCATTCTTGTTGCTCTTCTCTGGACCCTTTCCAATTTCTCCACATCTTTTTTAAAATGCGGTGCCCAGAACTGGACACAATACTCCAGCTGAGGCCTAACCAGAGCAGAGTAGAGCGGAAGAATGACTTCTCGTGTCTTGCTCACAACATACCTGTTAATACATCCCAGAATCACGTTTGCTTTTTTTGCAACAGCATCACACTGTTGACTCATATTTAGCTTGTGGTCCACTGTAACCCCTAGATCCCTTTCTGCCGTACTCCTTCCTAGACAGTCTCTTCCCATTCTGTATGTGTGAAACTGATTTTTTCTTCCTAAGTGGAGCACTTGGCATTTGTTTTTGTTAAACTTCATCCTGTTTAACTCAGACCATTTCTCCAATTTGTCCAGATCATTTTGAATTATGACCCTGTCCTCCAAAGCAGTTGCAATCCCTCCCAGTTTGGTATCATCCGCAAACGTAATAAGCGTACTTTCTATGCCAATATCTAAGTCGTTGATGAAGATATTGAACAGAGCCGGTCCCAAAACAGACCCCTGCGGTACCCCACTTATTATGCCTTTCCAGCAGGATTGGGAACCATTAACAACAACCCTCTGAGTACGGTTATCCAGCCAGTTATGCACCCACCTTATAATAGCCCCATCTAAATTGTATTTGCCTAGTTTATTGATAAGAGACCGTATCAAATGCCTTACTAAAGTCTAGGTATACCACATCCACAGCTTCACCCTTATCCACAAGGCTCAATATCCTATCAAAGAAAGCTATCAGATTGGTTTGACATGATTTGTTCTTCACAAATCCATGCTGGCTGTTCCCTATCACCTTACCACCTTCCAAGAGTTTGCAGATGATTTCCTTAATTACTTGCTCCATTATCTTCCCTGGCACAGAAGTTAAACTAACTGGTCTGTAGTTTCCTGTGTTGTTTTTATTTCCCTTTTTATAGATGGGCACTATATTTGCCCTTTTCCAGTCTTCTGGAATCTCTCCTGTCTCTCATGATTTTCCAGAGATAATAGCTAGAGGCTCAGATACCTCCTATATTAGCTCCTTGAGTATTCTAAGATGCATTTCATCAGGCCCTGGTGACTTGCAGGCATCTAACTTTTCTAAGTGAGTTTTAACTTGTTCTTTTTTTATTTTATCTGCTAATCCTACCCCCTTCCCATTACCATTCACTATGGGAGACATTCCTTCAGACTTCTCGGTGAATACCGAAAATGATAGCACTGTGTTAGGTCTGCACTAACAACTGAACGCATGGGTTCTCTCTACTACTAGCAGTAATGTCTTGGGTGTCTAGTGTCACGTGGGGATATAGAAGGAACTGCAGTTGCACATTGAGCCAGTACATAGGACCCAGTGGGGCAGAAGGCTCCTACCTTACCCTGCCCATGCATTTGGATCCAGGGGACAATCTGATTTTCTATATTAAAAATGGTCAAATCCATTTCTTTGTAGTGTCCAAAAAGGAATTCTGTTTGAAGCTGACTATATCCACCAGTTTTAAGACAGAACTGGAGGTGAAAAGCACTGAAAAAATAGGGGTTAACAATGGAATGCGGACACAACCTTATCTCCAGCACTTTTAGCAACTCTGCTAAAAAAAAAAAAAAAAGGAGTAAAGGTTCAATAAAGCACAAAACAGAAATAGTAAATAATATTAGATGTGACATATTAGCCATAAGGCCTTTTCTAGAGCACAGTAGGAAAATTTAGGACAAGGGTATGGTAGTGTGTTTCTACCCACATTGTGAGAAAGGCCTTCTAGCCACAGCATTCCCTCTAAGCTTATTTTCTATTTCTAGCATGTGTTTTATGAACTTTTATTTTTGTTTTGCAGGCTAGACATAGCACCAACCTTAATGTCAAATTAGATAATGAACAGCAATATTCATTTTAAAGAAAAATAATTCAAATAACTGTCATGTTGCATTATAGCTTTTGCTGCTAGCAAAAGCTTTAATTAAGTCTGTTGAATGGTTTCTGCTCTAACCCTCTGTTTTTAGAGTCTCATAACTTCCTGAGCCATTTTCTGTTATGGCTGCATCTTTATATACTCAGAAATAATTCTATGTATGATGCAAAGAAAAACAACATTTTGTGAGATTTTCAAAGTTAGACCATTTTGCAAATTGTAAGAGAAATGCGGAAGCCTTTATTTTTGAGGTTGTCAGATTTCATTTAGACAACCTCTAATTACTGTTGCATGCTAGTGTATGTGTAACAGTCAGAAATGCTGTAAATGACATTATCAAGATAAACAGGAAAAGGAAATACTACCAGGAACCCCTCGATATGGCCCCTTTGTGCTGACATAAAGCTGCCCTGGTTGGTAGCTGATGATTCCCTGAGTGGTGCAGAGACAAGTTAACTGGTTAAGTGGTTTGCCCCAGGGAAAGGACATAGCTGGCTCATTGCTATGTTCTAGCAACCTCCATTCGGAGTACTGGGTTTTGCTACTAGCTATTCTACATTATGCTGGGGGCTGAACTGACAACCTCAGCAACCAGGGAAGTGCAGAGGTGGTTAAGCCACCTTTGGCTCTGTGCCTTGGGTTCTGAGTTAAGCAAAACACAGCTAGACCTGAGGAGTGGACCTTACACATGCAAGCAACGTGATGTGAAATTAATGTTATTGCAGGGACCACTGGAGTGGTAGACGAATTATTATCAAAAAATGTTTGAAGGGAAATCAATATATTTAGCCCAACTCCACTTTAATTTATATCACTGACTTCAGAAATTACTCTGGATTTAAACAAATGCAGCTGAGGGCCTGATCCAGCTCTCGCTGAAGTCAGTTGAAAGATTCCCATTGACTCCAATGGGAACTGGATCAGGCCCGGAGAGCAGAATTTGGCCATGAGGGGATGGTTCTCCAATGTCTCGCATCTTATGCCAAGTGAGTGCAAATGGATGCAAAATGCTACCAAATCAGAGTATGCCACCCCCTTATATTCATTCTACAGCCTCTTTGCACAAGTGTAAAATTACAACCCAAGGTAGAAGGCAGTGGAGAATCAAGCCCATACTCTTTTTTTTATTCGAGTGTCTAGATCAGGATTACAAGTGAGAAGAAAACCAGATGCATACCTATGTAACTGAGGGGACAATCAGGTCATCTGTCTATGTAACTGAATTAGGCCTTGCCTCTGAAGCCAGCTATACTGGTGTAAATAGGAGCTACTTCTGGAGTAAGGTACTATTCCACCAGAGTGGGGCATCCCAAATGGACCTTTAATCTCTCTGGGCTTCAGTGGTCCACCTGTAAACTGGAGATATTATTTAATTTATCCCACTCTTTGCCTGTCTTGTCTACATTGTTTGCAAGAAATTGCATGCCAAGGAATTGCTATATTGGATCTGATCTGAGGTCCCTCTAGTTCTGGATCGGTCTCTGACAGGGGCACCAGCACATACTTTAGAGGAAGGTGTAAAAACCCTGTAACAGGCAGATGGGGGATAAGCTGCCCCCCCCCACACTAAGTCTATCCTGCTCTCTAATGGAAATTGGCATAATTTATGAACCATGAGTTTAATATCCCTTCCAACATTTTATATGACAACTCTGGATGTTCTTGGTATCCAGATATCCATACAAATGTAATTCCTTTTTGATTCTTGCTAAATTTTTGGCCTCAATAACTTTCTGTGACAAGGAGTTCTGCAGTTCAATTATGTGTTTGTATGAAAAAGTGTTTCCTTTTATTAGTTGTGAATTTTCTACCTTTTAATTTAATTGAATATCCCCTTGTCCTTGTGTTGAGAGAGAGAATAGGAGTTTCCCATTTACCTTCTCTAGACCAGTCATTATGTTTAGAATCAGACAGGAAATTGTTTCCTCATCCCCAAAATCTTGATCTTTCTTGCTGCTCTTCTCTGAACCTCAAAAAGATTATTGCACAATTAGAAGAGATGGGGTGAGATGTTCAGCACACAGGACTGCAAACAGGGGAATTTGAGAGGGGGAGAAGGATATCCCCCTGCTGAATGAACAAGGTTCGAGTACCAACCTTGGGGTTATTTCAGTTACAGGGTCAGTTGGGATTGTGTGTCTGGGGACTGTTTGAGACTTTGTTCCCTGGATTATCCTTGATCATCCTCACACAGCCTTGTGATCACCCTCCCACTGTGTGATTAATGAGCGGGTAGGGCTGACCTAGGAGAGAAGGCCTTAAAAGCCAGAGGCTAAGTGACCAAGGAGAGATAGCGAACAGGGGAGTTTGAGAGGGAGTTGATGGGAGGGAGATGTAATATAATCGCTATGGTTAGGAAGGGCTGCATCACCAGTGCCAATGCTGCTCCTGTCTCGTCCACCTGTGCCTGTATCCAGACAGATGCCTCTACCCAGATCCTGGTGAGGATTTGCAGAGACTGTGGCCTGCAATTTCCACTCAGAAAGCCAGGCTAGGGGGAACCATCCAATGTGAAAGGTGCGTACTGGTGGAATCTCTCAGGAAGCAGGTGGGAGAGCTACAAGAGGAGGTGGCTATGCTGAGGCGTATCCATGCCCACGAGAAATTCCTTAGGAGTATTTGTTTAGGGGGGGAGGGATAGCTCAGTGGTTTGAGCATTGGCCTGCTAAACCCAGGGTTGTGAGTTAAATCCTTGAGGGGGCCACTTAGGGATCTGGGGCAAAAATCAGTACTTGGTCCTGCTAGTGAAGGCAGGGAGCTGGACTCAATGACCTTTTGGGGTCCCTTCCAGTTCTATGAGATAGGTATATCTCCATATACTATATTGGACTTTAGCAAGACCTCAGCCTGGGAACTCACCAGGCCAGAGCTCCTCAGCTCTGCCTCAGGTACCCTGCTTGCTCTCCCCGGCAGCCTGGTCCTCTCTGCAACTCAGCTGGATCAAGGGTGTTCTCTCACTCCCTCAGCCTGCCCTTTTATCAGGGTCAGCTGGACCCTAATTGGGTGTGGCCACACCTTTTTACCCAATCAGCCTCCCCTGGCAGCTTTTAACCCCGTCTTAACGGGAGCAGGGTGACCGCCCTGCTACAAGAAGCCATGTTACTCCAAGGCTAGGAGGACTGCAGCCACCACTCCCAGAAGGAAATGTATTGAATTCAAACTGGAACAGGTACAGAGAAGGGCTGCTAGGATGATCCGAGGAATGGAAAACCTGTCTTATGAAAGGATTCTCAAAGAGCTTGGCTTGTTTAGCCTAACCAAAAGAAGGCTGAGCTGATTGCTCTCCATAAATATATCAGAGGGATAAATACCAGGGAGGGAGAGGAATTATTTAAGCTCAGTACCAATGTGGACACAAGAACAAATGGATATAAACTGGCCATCAGGAAGTTTAGACTTGAAATTAGACGAAGATTTCTAACCATCAGAGGAGGAAGGTTATTCCAGAACTTCACAAGGGGAGTAGTGGGGGCAAAAGACAGATCTGGCTTCAAGATTAAGCTTGATAAGTTTATGGAGCGGATGGTATGATGAGATAGCCTAATTTTGGCGATTAATTGACCTTTGACTATTAGCAGTAAATATCCCCAATTGCCTGTGATGGGATATTAGATGGGGTGGGATCTGAGTTACTACAGAGAATTCTTTCTTGGGTGTCTGGCTGGTGAGTCTTGCCCACATGCTCAGGGTTTAGCTGATCGCCATATTTGGGGTCAGGAAGGAATTTTCCTCCAGGGCACATTGGCAGAGGCCCTGGGTTTTTTTCGCCTTCCTCTGCAGCGTGGCGCATGGGTCACTTGCTGGAGGATTCTCTGCACCTTGAAGTCTTTAAACCATAATTTTAGGACTTCAATGGCTCAGACATAGGTTAGGGGTTTGTTGCAGGAGTGGGTGCATGAGACTTTGTGGCCTGCATTGTGCAGGAGGTCAGATTAGATGATCATAATGGTTCCTTCTGATCTTAAAGTCTATGACTCTATGTAGGGTAGTGGTGGTGGTAACTCTTTTCTGAGGGGGACGGAGGCACCCATCTGTTGCCCTGACATGGCCTCCCGGCAGGTATGCTGCCTGCTAAGGACCCATATCTGAAACGTTACAAAGGGATTGTCGAAGATCATCTTGCCCTCTAACTACTACCCTGTGGTATTCATCCATGTGGACACTAATGATACTGTGAGGTATGACCTTCAGCAGATCAGAAGTGACTCCAGGGCTCTGGGAGTAAGGGTAAAGGAGTTGGGAGCACAGGTGGTGTTATCTTCGATCCTTCCAGTCAAGGGTAGGGGCCTGGCAGAGATAGATGCATCCTGGAGGTGAATGCCTTTCTATGAAGATGGTGTTGCCAGGAGGGCTTTGGCTTCCTTGACCACGGAATGCTGTTCCAGGAAGAAGGACCGCTAAGCAGAGATGGGGTCCACCTATCAAGGAAGGGGAAGAGCATATCTGGACACAGACTGGCTAACTTAGTGAGGAGGGCTTTAAACTAGGTTTGAAGGGGGCAGGTGAGCAAAGCCCACAGGTAAGTCAAGAACATAGAGACCTGGAAGAAGGGTCAGAATTGCGGGGGAGCATGGGCTGTTATGGCAGGGATAAAGGAGAGACAAGACAGAACTGGGCGGGTGGGGAAATCAAATCAGTATTTTAGATGTCTGTATACTAATGCAGGAAGTATGGGGAATAACCAGGAAGAACTTGAAATGCTAGTAAATAAAAACAACTATGACATAGTTGGCATATGCACGGTTGGATGCCTAACAGAATGAATGCCAGTGAAAATGATAGGATCAGAAGAGCCTAAAATAGGGAAAGAACAAGTTAAACATTTCTTAGACAAATTAGATGTCTTCAAGTCGCCAGGGCCTGATGAAATCCTAGAAAATTCAAGGAGCGGACTGAGGAGAAATCTGAGCCATTAGCAATTATCTTTGAAAAGTCATGGAAGATTGGAGAGTTTCCAGAATACTTGAAAAGGTCAAATATAAAAAGGGAAATAAGCTGTTCCTGCTGTTCCTATGTAGGTATTTAAAGATTATAATCAAGTCACCCCCTAACCTTCTCTTTGTTAATCAAATAGATTGAGGTTTTTGAGTCTATCACTATAAGGGAAGTTTTCAAATCCTTTACTCAGTCTTGTGGCTCTTCTCTGAACCCTCTCCAATTTATCAACATCCTTCTTGAATTGTGGCCACCAGAACTGGACACAGCATTCCAGCAGTGGTCACACCAATGACCAAGACAGAGATAAAATAACCTCTTTGCTCTTACTCAAGATGCATCTGTTTATGCATCCAGGATCACATTAGATCTTTTGGCCACCTTGATAAAAATGTTAAATAGAGCAGGACCAAGAATGGAACCACACTGGAAACACACCCACTTCATGACTATTCCGTTTACAATTACATTTTGAGACCTTTCGATTAGCCAGTTTTTAATCCATTTAATGTGCGCTATGTTAATTTTATATCATCGTTCTAGTATTTTAATCAAAATGTTGTGTGGCACCAAGTCAAATGTCTTAGAGAAGTCTATGAATATTAGGTCAACACTATTACCTTTATCAACTAAACTTGTAATCTCATGAAAAGAAAGTTAGTTTGACAGGATCTATTTCTCAAACTCATGCTGATTTGCATTAATTATATTACCCTCCTTTAATTCTCTATTAATTGAGTCCCATATGATTCACTCCATTATATTGATCGATGTTAGGCTGACAGGCCTATAATTACCAAGGTCATCCCATTTATCCTTTGTAATAATTGATACATTAACTTTCTTCCAGTCTTATGAAAATTCCCCTGTGCTTTAAGACTTTTTGAAAAAAAAAATCAGTATTAACAGTCCAGTGAGCTCCTCAGCCAGCTCTTCTAAAACTCTTGGATGCGAGTTATCTGGACCAGCTTTTTCTACCCACTGAGGGAAGAAGCAGCCATTTTAGAGTCTGTTTGATAGAATGGAGATAGACTAATAACGAGGAATTGAGGCAGATTTGCAGAATGAACTGAATGCAAGGCCTATGGCATTAGGATGTTTTGGTTTTTGGCCCCATTCCTGCACTCACTGACATCACCAGGAGTCCTTCCCTTGACGTCCCTGGGCAAAGGACTAGCCTGTTAGTGAGAGTTCTGCTTCAGCAAATGTCTATTGTTGGACGGGTGCTATGAGTCAATCCTGCCTTCTAGGCTTAGAAAGTTAGATTCTATATTAAATGCAAGGGGTATAAGGATGGAGATGTAATCAAGGCTTCTAACATGGCAATATAGATGCTTAAAAAGCCACAGTCAGAAAAACCAATGACCCAGACCAGAAGTATAAAAGATTTTCATTTGTCTTCATCACTGTGAGGGGAAATTCTCTCTACCATGATAAATATTAACGGTTGTTTCTGCTGCTTCTTTACTGGTGCTGGTGAGCTAAGTGTAGATACATAGGAGCAAGTGGAAGATTAGGTGTTTAGTATGGCAGGATAGCAAGATTATTTCATCAAAGTGGAAAAATTGTCAGTCCAATACCGCCTTAAGATAAACATGTTACAATGCTTTTGTAGTTAGAAAAGTCTAAGAATCTTCCACAAAAGACCTTTCTTCTTGATAAATTTCCCCCAGAAGAAGGCCCTATAGACATTTAAGTCATTGGTGTCATGACTGCAAATGTGGTTACAATATCAAAGGTACAAGAATAAATTGAACAGCCCATGGGTACCGGAATGTTTAAATAATACTATCAACCTCATAAAACAGAAATTGAGAATCTATCTAAAAAGCAGACTCATTTCATGCCCTAAAGACACTTCTTTCTTACAGTTAAATTAACTTGATATTGTGATTTACTGAAGAATAAGTTAGTATATAGAGTATGGGGTCTATACACATTGATGGAAGCCATTCATAGGTGAGATGAATAGTAAATGAAGCAAATATCTTAGAGAAACTGCTTAAATATGAACTGGATTGTCTGGACTGAAAATAATTAATCATTCTAAACAAACTCCTATTTATTATTTAGATTCTGGTAGCACCCAAAGTGTGATAGACACTTTGCAGGCACAGAGGAAGACACTGTTCCTATCCTTCACAAATTACAGTTTTAAAAAGATGACAACTGACACAAGGCAGGAAAAGGGAAGGTGACATACAAGCAAAGAGATCAGGGGATGAGAGGCAAACTTGTTACATAGAGAGGGGAAGCTGAGTAGGTGGTGTAAAGTGAAGTGAAATGAGGGCAGTTTTAAGTTCCCTTTGCACTGCTGTAGAGGCACACAGGGAACTTTATCAGGGCTGGGGGTCTGGCTCAGAAACAAAAAATCTCAGTGGGGATAGGAACTACACGGTTTATCTCCATGTTATGTTAATTCTGAAGCCTAATGGTGACACTTAAAGCATCAACTTTGTTACTGTTTCACTGCTAATAATTTTAGCAGAAACATCCAGCATTCTGGAATGTGGATAGAATGTGGATTCTGGGAAGAACTGAGTACAATACTCCTATCTCTTCCAGTCTCCTCTCAAACACTCTTTACCGTGAGTTCAATGTTTTTAAACAATTCTAAAAATCAACTAGCAGGCTAATTTCCAAGAATGGGTATGACAAAATATAGTTTCAAGCATTCAGGGAACTTAGTAAAAAAAAATAATGTTGCATATGCTTTCACCTAAACCTAAAGGTACAAAGGGGAAGGAGTTCTAACAGCCTTGTGTGACATATCATTTTTATTTCTTCTCAGCTACAGAGGAAAAAAGTGACCAAGCAAAGTAATACAATGAAGGGTCAGTGTTTCAAAGAGTTTCCAAACCTTATACACTCAAAATTTATCCCATCCATTTGCATGTATAAGATCCACTTTTGCACATGCAAATCAAAGAATTATTACAGATAGGCCGGAGTTACAAAGTTCAGATCCAAACATTTACAGTATTTGAGGATACTTGATTCCATGGTTTTGGTTTATCCTCCCAAGGAAGTGCAGTGAAATTTGGATCCAGAAAAACCACTTCCCCAAAGGTTGGGGTATCAGGATGTGGTGTTTTAGTTATGATTGTAGCTCTAGTTCTCAGCTGCATAGTTCTCGTACTTGTCTGTACAAATATATGCTTTGCACATGGTTAAAATAGATGTGTATATGCAAATATTGCCCCCACATATTTTGGAGACTCACAGGTCACTTACCAGAAAGCACATCCCCTCACATCTGGGTGCAGCATTGCAGAACTCCTTCTCATTTTCCCTCACCAGACAGCTATTTGGCCCTGCCATGGTTGGCCTCTTCTCACATCTCACCCCTATGGGGTAATAAAGAGTCCCACAGCCAAGAATCCAGTGACTATATAGAGCCATATGCCTCAGTCCAGGCTCTTTACTTCTTGCTTCCTCTTCCTCAGGGAGAATTTCCTATCACCTTCTCTGGGGTTGGTAGGGGAATCCACATCTGCACTTCCTTGTGGGTTCCAGCCTAGAGACCCAGTGGTTTAAGCAGTTAGAAACTGCTCCTTACAATTCCTTGCTACTTTGTCAGAATGCTCCCTACATCTGTCTGTCCATGGGCACCTTTGCTAGGACAAAACCCTCATATCCCCCTGTGGAAATCCAACTCCTTGTGTGGCTTCCTACCAGTCTGCTCCTTGAAGTACCACCTCTTGGTAATTCTCTCTGGAAGCCACCCACTCTATCTGATCTGCAGCCTTCTTACCCAGCTATCAGTGGCCCAGCAATTAGCCACAGCTGAGATAGCTTGTCTACCTGTTAACCCCTTAGTGGTTGTGGTTAGGATGAGGGTCTATGCCCCCATCACAGAGGCCTTTTGAAAAAGTTGCTGTTGAGAAACTTGAATCAGCTGAAGGAATCCAGGCTCTGTGATTTTAGACATTGTGTTGAAAGGGCTGCTGGGCTCATTCTGCTTCCTCTCTGCAGCTCCCCTCCTGTGAGTATGGTGTCAGCTGCTCCCTCTCCCCTACATACAATTCCCTCTCTGTGCCTGAAAGAAGGAGCTGGGAGGGAGTGCGGAAGGCAGCCACTCAGAGGAGATTTCCTCCCAGAGACTGAAATTTGCAAGAGGACTGGAGCTCCTCATCATTGCCAGACTGGCTCAGCAGAAACTCAAAATAACGGGGCCCTGTCTTGTTAAGAAAGCCACCGAGCAGGTTTCCTGTATATGCTAATCCACATTGACAACAGCCACTGATGCTGAGTGCATTGCTAACCAGCATCTAGGATTAGGATGCAAACATAAAAGCCAGATTCTCATCTTGTGTAAATCAGCATTGACTGCAGCCAGCTGAGGAGCTGGCATACAAGCCTGTTATTACTTTATAACAGAGCTCACCTGTGACTGTTATTACATTATAATTCAGAGCAGGCATGTCGGTATTATTATGTTCTATTAGAGGTCCCTGCATCACTGGAATGTCAGAGTATTGAATCTGCATTATTTGAATCTGTGGGCCAGGAACACAGCTGGTGTAAATCATCATAGGTCAGTTGAAACCAATGACTTTATCATCATTTGCATCAGTTAAAAATCTGTCCCGGTGTTCATCTATGCATTTGTATGTGGAGAAGAATCTTCAAGGAATTAATGAAACTCATATAGGAAGCCATTTCCCCCCCCTTTCATGATCATGTTCAGTTTGATACCTTGACGATCAAGCTCGTGAAATAGTGGGAATGAGTTTGACCTGCCAGATAGAGAACACAAATTAGTCAGTTATATCTTTAATGGAATTAAACCTCGAACTATGCACTGCAAGTCTTCAAAAAAAAAAAAAAAAAAAAAAAAAAAAAGGCTCTGCAACTATCTACACATTCTTTTGTATTGTGAATCTTTGTGTAAAAGAGTAAATCTGCTGAATGGAAAGGAAAATAATGATTAGATTTAAGATAAACTAAAAGAGATCTTCTCAGCTGAAAGAGAGAAAAAATAATTCAGTAGCTGTTGATTTTTGAGACTAGAAGTCCATGATTATGGCTGGCATAACATAATATAATAATGGAAAGAAGAAATGAAGAAAAAACTGCTTTAAATATAGTTGGTCCAATGAATGTATATTTTCCAACTTATTTTTGTTGTTTGCATAAAGTATCCTTAAAAGACAGCTTAGATGTTTAACTGCAGCCGGATAAGAACAGCCATACTGGGTCAGACCAAAGGTCCATCTAGCCCAGTATGTGTCTTCCAACAGTGGCCAATGCCAGGTGCTTCAGAGGGAATGAACAGAAGAGGTAATCATCAAGTGAGCCATCCCCTGTTGCCCATTCCCAGGTTCTGGCAAACAGAGGCTAGGGACACCATCCCTGCCCATCCTGGCTAACAGCCATAGATGAATCTATCCTTCATGAATTTATCTAGTTCTTTTTTTAACTCTGTTATAGTCTTGGCCTCCACAACACCCTCTGGCAAGGAGTTCCACAGGTTGACTGTGCATTGTGTGAAGAAATGCTTTCTTTTGTTTGTTTTAAACCTGCTGCCTATTAATTTCATTTGGTGACCCCTAGTTCTTGTGTTATAAGGAGTAAATAACACTTCCTTATTTACTTTCTCCATACCAGTCATGATTTTCTAGACCTCTATCATATCCCTCCTTAGTCATCTCTTTTCCAAGCTGGAAAGTCGCAGTCTGGACTGCATGGAAATCTCATCTCATATGGAAGGTGTGCCATACTCCTAATCATTTTTCTTGCCCCTTTCTGTACCCCTTCCAATTCCAAAATATCTTTTTTGCGATGTGGTGATCAGATCTGCATGCAGTATTCAAGATGTGGGCATACCATGGATTTATATAGAGCAGCGGTTCTCAACTGTGGGTCATGACCCTGTTTTAATGGGGTCGCCAGGTCTGGCATAGACTAGCTGGGGTCAGGGACTGAAGCCCAACCCCCACCATCTGGGGTTGAAGCCTGAAGGCTTCAACCCTGGGCAGTGGGGCTCAGGTTACAGGCCCCCTACCTGGGGCTGAAGCCCTCAGGCTTTGGCTTGCCCCCCCCCGGGAAGTAGGGGTCAGGCTTGGGCTTTAGTCAGCCCACCGGGAGCAGTAGGGCTCAGGCAGGCTCAGGCTTTGGTCCCCCTTCCTGGGGGTCATGTAGCAATTTGTCACAAGAGGGTCGCGGTGCAATGAAGTTTGAGAACCCCTGATATAGAGGCAATATGATATAGATCCTATGTTACATTCTCTGTCCTTGACAAAACAGAATATATCCTGCTGGGAATATGATACTTAATACAGAAAATATTTCAGTAACAATATAATCTTACAATGAAAGGGAGGGATCAGCTAGAATGTTGCTGTGGGGTGGTTTAAAATTTTTCATTATTTTCAGCAATGCCACAATTTTACCTCATCAGAAAAAAATAAATCAAAATGTTAAGGGAGGTTATTTTCTGTATTGAGAGACTGCAGACATTGGAAGAAGGGTTGTTGTAGCTGATATTGCAAAAACTTGCTTTAAGTATTTAGATCTGGTGAAAAGTATCAATTTGATAGCTAAGGAGACAGAAGAATTCTCTTTATCTTCAAGACAAATACAGCCTGGGTAGCATCAGTACAAGATCTTCAACATCACCCTGTCCTCTGCTTTCATACCATTTTATCTTATTTTGTTGCTATTATGGCCTAGAGGGAACCAATTTTATGGAACTGTTCAGTCTCTCAATCAATTCAGTTGTTAGCTTCTCTGCTGAGATTCCCAAGAAGTGTGTCAATTGTGATAGAAATTTTGTGATGCGATACCTAACCACTAAGAACTGTACTCAGACAACCAGCTCATTTTACGTAGACCTCTGAGCAGCTATCAAAAGTTAATTGTAATGCTTATTAAAAACTCAAATTACCAGCTTTGTTTAGATAGAAGGCTCAGAGCTTTTATTAACTGTATGAACTCTTAGCTCAGTGGGAATCTACTCAGGGTCTTGGAAATTATCTAGTTCCCATTGGACATGCTCAAAAGCTTAATTCCAGACCAGCAGTATATCTCTTTATTTGCATAATTAAAGAGGTGAGGTTACTGGTTCTGGAAGTACTGAATTAGTGATATTGCACTGAGAGAACAATTTTGCTGTTATCAGAGAGCTGGCAACTTTTTCCATGAAATCCATGTGGTTCCTTGAGTGGCTCTGTTTCTCAGAACTATGTCTACCGAATTTTCAAACTGGTAGCATAGATAGGGTTTAAAATTGCTTTAGAGAAAAGCGGGTAATAGAAACACTGATTTTTCAGTTGGGTTTCAAATGGACATTTTTTTGTGGGCACAATTTTGCTTCTGTAGAAAACTGCAGGTACATTTTTATGCCCACAGTTAATTGTAGGTACAATATTGTTAACATTTAAATAACTGGTTTGTGAGTACAAACAGTAGTTAGGGAGGCAACTGTCATTGTTTTAAATTACACATGCACAAACCAGAGCCAATTTCTAAAATATGTGACCTGAGATCTGCCTGATATTATCTTGTCATAATACATAATTACAACATTTTCATAGCTGATTAAATGGTCGTTGGGAAAATTCCCAGTTGAGGGTATATAAGGAGACCCTTTGGTTCTTTCACACCTCACCTTTTAATTTTCCAGTGCATTCTGCTGCTATATGGCATATTATAGACTGTAATCTCTTCAGGGCAAGGGCTTATTTGGGCATCTCATAAAGCATTGTCAAAGTGATACAAATGATAAATGTTAAATAAAAATAATGAATGATTTAATCTACTCTAGATTCAGCTGTGTTTTCTACTCTAAAAATTTATTATTTAAAAATGGTACCTTCTTACTCAGTAGGGCTGTTCCATGTGTATGTTCAGGGTCATATATGCTGCTTTTCTGAAAAAAAGTACCAGTCAGCTCTGCAGAACCAACTCAGCTTTGGACGATTGACTGGAATTCTCTTCCTCCACTTGCATCATCAACAGAATCAACTAAAGTCCATTTTCAGGGCCACCTGTGCAATCATATTGTCTTCAGATTATGCCGTCACTTACATATGTGTATCCCAGAGAAAGTAATAGTCTTGCACAGGTGTTGCTGAGGACAATAAGGATGCATAGATGTAACTGAACGCAACTTATGGGCTGCAGAATATATATTACTGGTGATGATAAAAGAACCAGAAGGAGCACAGCTTGCCGTAAAGATCCCAATCTGAGTTTTCAAGACTGGGAGTTACTGTAGGAAAAAACATCTTGTAAACTCAGCACATTTTGCCTGGAAATCAAAAAGACACAATAAATGTCAAACCCCACATGCTATTTTTTTAAAGCCACTTTCGGAGTAGAAACACACTGGAAGTCTCAGCACCTTGCCTTTCCTCATGCAAATTGCCATTGCAGGCAAGTATTTTGCCCTGTGGTAAATGCTCCTGTTCAGAGCACGTTTTCCTCAATTAGCATTTTTTCAACTCTGTAGAAAGCGCTTTCTATTAAAATATTTTAATTTATGCAGAAATGATGTGGTTACATTTACAAATTCCTTTTATAAGGCACATCCTGTAATTTCATGCTAATAATTTTCTGTCAGTAGTGGTTATGATGGGCTGGAAACTATTCCCCAAATAAGAGTAATTTGCATTATTATTTTTCACAGTATGGCGTTTTCTTCTTTCATACATTTCTCATATTATAATGGCTGCCTTGTTTATAACTTTTACCTCATTTTACAGCATTTCTTAAGCACAGGACTTTAAGTACTGATTCCAAAAAGCTTTTACACACATGTAACAGTCCTTGTGTCGTTCTATCATATAAACTTCCCTAATACAAGCGACAGAGTCAGATGGACAGATAATATAGTCTCTCTGCTCATTTTGTCATTCTTTAGGGGGCAACTGTTACACACCTCACCCTATGAGATTCATTTTTACCAGAATGTCACTTTTTCAGCTGAACATTTCCTTGAATGGACAGCACAGGTATTAAACATATCTCTGTATATAGGCCAATGTTGTTTCTGATTAATTTTTCAGCTATTGATTGCAATTAGCTATTGCAGAGTAGTGATAGCATTTCTACTTTTATGAGGGACTCAGCACACTGACAATGAGATGTGTAGCTTTTTGCATCTAGGTTGTTAGTGTGAATACAGCTCAGGTTGGTAGTGACCGACAGTTGCTACCATCTACTGGCTGTTTGGAGCCCTGTGTGAAATAAGTGGTGGTTTCAGTCCCTTTCCTAGTGTGCACATCTCTAGACCACAGAAAGAAACTGGCAATGTGAGTCTTGTCCATACTGGGAAATAACACCACGGGTAATATTTTCAGAAGCACTTTCAGTGGGACTCAGGCTCCTAAGACATTTATGTGCTCCTGAAAATTTTGCTCTGCATTATCTAACATAATGTTGAACATGCCGACTGGTCATAGTTGAACCACACCCAGGGGACGTGATTTTAAACATGACAGTCTTTGTTTATCTTAAATGCAAATCATGTTTAACAACATATTTCTTAACATGTGTTAGTTATGAATTACCACACAATGTGGTTTCCTAGGGTAGACAAGCCCAGAGGAGCTAGGGACTGACTGAATTTGGAGACTGAGCATACATCTCACTGCAAAACAAGACCTGGAGCAGTGAGTCTCAGAGCTCCTGCTACGGGGCTAAAAATAGTAGTGTAGACCTTCGGCATCTGGTTGGAACTTGTACTCTGAAATCTGGCGTGGGGGGAGGATCTTGGAGCCTGGGCTCCAGCCTGAGCCAGAACATCTACACTGCTATTTCTAGCCCGGTAGCACCAGTGGCAGATTAGCGACGGGGCCAACGGGGCCCGAGCCCAGGTCCCCAGCCAGTTGGGAGGCCCCAGAAAAATGGGCCCTGACCCTCCCCCCCCCCGCTCCACCTGCCTAGCGCTTCTGCTCACACTTGTTCTGGCCCAGGGGCCCCACAAAACCCTAATCTGCCCCTGTGTAGGACAAGCCCTGTGAGCCCAAGTCAGTTGTCCTGGGCTCTGAGACTCATTGCAGTGGGGTTGGTTTTGCAGTGTAGGTGTACCTACACCCTTTCACCCGTGAAAGTGATCCCTCCAGGTTACGCTTGAAGGATGCCAGATGAGGAGTTAAAGGAAGATTGCTCGCTGCTGCCCATGTTGTCCTTCTGTGAATAAACCAGAGGATGATCTCCTTCTCTGGAGCTATCAGTCTGGCACCTCTCATGAGCACTATATTTGCTTTAAAAATAACATATACAGTACCACTAACTAGCTTACATGAAGTTAGTTACTTGTGCCTCAGTGTCTGCAGCAGGCTCAATGCATTTTAATGGACATGTCAGTTCCTTTTGCTATAGGAAATGTAGCTCATTTGAGCAGCCTTAAGCTATCTGGCTATATACACATGCAGGGGTGGAATAAAGTTGCAGATTTCAGAGAGTTTTGCATACAGCAATAATAGGGAAAGCCACATGTGAGCTAACACAGCAACATGTTAATTCCCTCATGGACTCAGATCCAATCCTGACTGTTGACAGCTACAAACTTTTCCTGAAGCAGGAACTCCAGATAGTCAGTCACACTGCAGGGAAGAGTGTATTTCCGGGCCCCCTACATAGCTGACTCGCCCACTCTACTCACGAATGTGCCATTCAGTCTGCTGCATACATTGCAGGTTTCCCTCCAGCAGCTTGGAATAACATCTCCCCCTGCCAATAGCGCACCACAAGAAGTGTTATGTCTTCCAAAATATGAAAGGTGTGAAATGACAGATAAACCATTTTGCAGCCAGGGTGCTATACACACCCGCTCCGCTCCCTACCCCATCCATATGACAATTAGTTATGAAATTTTTATGATGTGAAGTAAAGTTTTAAATTTAAAACTTACCATTGCCTCCGCACTTCTGTAACTACGGTTAACAAGGCTGTGTCAAGAGACAGCGTGAGGACTGAAGCATCCCCTTTGCAGTATGTGTAGGTTCACTTTAGAACTGGTACATTTTATGTCCTTGAAATTCCACAGTTATTAATTCTGTGCTCCTTCACAAAGCTACTTTAAACAATAACCCCCTGTTTCTTGTCCTGTTTCAGGACCCTCAACCTATACTGCCTGCTGCTCTTCAAGAACTCCATCCCTGGCCCAGCGTACCCTCATGGACTTTTCCAAAAAGAAGCATTTCCGTGACAAAGTTATGGTCGATGTTCTTGAGAGGGCAGACCAGCAGGTCCAGTACCAGAAGAAGAGGGATGAAAGACTGGTACAATTGCATCCAGACGGAGAGGGTGAGGCTCGCTGCCCCTGTGGAGGATAGTGTTTCAGTGAGGGAGCTGGCACTTGCAAAGCTGTTCCTGGAATAGGAACGGCAGTTAAGGAAGGAGGACAGAACTCAACTGAGAACTGTTCCATCAACTCCTGCTGCCTCTTCCACACCATGGCACGATGCACAAGCAATGTACCCTCAGCCCAGCAGTAGCTTGGACAACTCCATGTCGGGGCGGCCCAGGCATTCAGGACTCATGAGCAGCTGGGCAGGGCAACTAAACACTGTGCACCCTTCCTTCTTCCACCGTCTCCTGGGGAAACCTCTACCCTCCAAAAGCGGTCAAATTTAAATTCCTGAGCACTCCCCTGGTTGGCAGGCTGTGCTGGCAATTCAAACTTCCTGAAACGTGCAGGGCTGGCAGTAGAGTTTTCCTACAGTGCACCACATTCCTAGGGCTAGAGTGGGGACATTTGGGGGGTGAGGACGCTAGGGACTGGGATATGGTTACTTTGACTCAGGTCTGTGCACTGCAGTGTGGATGCCAGAGCCCTAGGTTTGAGCACAGATCAGAAAATTCTTAATCTAGGGTTAAAATGAAATGCAGATGCTCAAGTCCCACTAACCCTAGGCTTACATTGCAGTGTAGACATATACTCAAAGTGTCACAGCTAAATACAGTTGTAACAAATCTTGTACAAAGTATTTCATGTAAGGTGTCAATGAAAAGTTAAGATTTGCTAAGTATGATTATCCTGTTTATATGCATGTATCGTTTTTGTATCTAAAATGATGAATATTGACTATGTATCTGTATTTCTAATGTGTTTGCTCCTGTGGTAACACCTACCACTTAGTTTACATCCAGTCTAGCCACCATATTGTGAATGGACCATATAAGTTGATGGCCCATTAACACAGTGGGCCATACAAGAAGCTTAGTCCCACCTGATGGACCTTCCTGAGGATGTTTTAGCCAGAACAAGGGTAATGACTCCTGCTATGACTCCTGCTATGACTCACCAAAGCATGCAAGGGCTATGACTTGCTCATGTGACCCTGGACTCCATCTTGTGCCTGTAATTTTCCACAAACTAAGCTATGTCTACACTACGGACCTTACAGTGGCACAGCTGTACTGCTACTCCTGTGTAGCTGCTCTTTGCCGGCAGGAGAGAGCTCTCCTGCGGGCATAATTAAACCATCCCCAATGAGCGGCGATATCTATGTTGGCAGGAAAGCCTCTCCTGCTGACATTGCACTGTCCACACTAGCACTTTTGTCAGTGAAACTTATGTCAGTCAGGGGTGTGTTTTTTCACACCCCTGACCGACAAAAGTTTTGCTGACAAAAGTGCTAGTATAGACAAAGCCTAAGACAGAGAGCTTTCCCTCCACATGGGAGAAAGTATAAAAGACCTTGGAAACATCTCCATTTTGTCTCTTTCCTGCTCTGATCTTTGTACTATGGCAGTACACTAAAAGGATCATTTCAACCAATGGACTGAGGACCTTCCAATCTTTTGGAAGTTAGCAGTGACTAGAAGCCAGCAGTTTATTCCATCACTGCTACAAACTTCATCCAAGAACAATGAGTGTATGTATTTGTTTTCCTTGACCATTTTAACTCTCTCCTCTTTCTTTTCTCTTATAAATAAACCTTTAGATATTAGATACTAAAGGATTGACAACAGCATGATTATTGGGCAAGATTTGAGTTATATATTGACCTGGCTATGGGCTGATCTCTTGGGATTAGAAGAACTCTTTGTTTGATGAAACTGGTTTTAAATAACTGTTCATCATTAAGTCTAGTGTCTGGGTGATGAAACAAGGGCGGGGGTACCTAAGGATATTGCATTTCTACCTTCTTGTTAACCAGTGTGGTGAGACACAAGTTTACTTTTGATACTGGCTTGATATATCTTATGGAAGAATAATCACCAGTTTGAGGTGTGTCTGGCCCATTTATCAGCAGTTTGTCTTGAGTCTGGTGTTCTCAGCTGTGACCCACTGATACATAGTAACTCCTTCACATTGGGATAGTTTGTTATTGTGTCTTAAATATTGTCTCTTTGAGAAACTGCCAGCTCTCTAAACTCCTTGTCCCCTTAGATTTTCTTCCCATGGGACCTTACTTATTAGTTCTCTGTGTGTGTTAGTCTGTTGTGTACCAGAGAGGACTAATTCCCTCCACTGCAAGAATTACTGGGTGAAATTCTATGGGCTGTGTTATGCAAGAAGTCAGACTAGATGTTTTTAATACTTCCATCTGGCCTAAAACGCTATAAAAACTAAACAAGCCCTGAAACCTGCCCATGTAATCTACTGATATGGTACTAATCTACTCAGGCCCTTTTCCACCAATGGGAATTAAGTTCCAGAGTTGAGGGCCTTCCACTGGAAACCAGTTTAGTGACTTCTAGATCATGCAGCTCACTCTTTCAACAGCCAGATAAGAGCAGGAGGAGAAAGAAAGTGTCTGTGATATACAAGATTCAAACTGCAAAGAGTTTCTCTACCAATGTTGAACTGAAGCTGGAAATTATTAGTGAGCCAGTTGTATATATGGAGCACCAGGGAAATGTGCTTTATCAATCCCATTAAATAAACGGGCAGCTGCATTTTGTGCAATAGTTGAAGTTAAAAATAATCTTCATTGGTAGCTCCATGAAGAGCGCATTAAGCATCTAAGGACCTAATAGGATTCCTAGGGTTGAAAATCTTAGGCTTTGTCTACTTTAGTACTTTTGTCGGCAAAACTTTTGAGGCTACTTTGCTTTACATTGCCACTTGTCAAACTCAATTTCTGCAATTTCCCAGTCCCTGGCTGAGTATGGCTGTGGATGAGAATGAACTACTAGTGACACTTAACCCAGAAAAGCTGGAACTGATGCTGGTTGGTAAGGAGGAGGATCAGGAGGGATGGGTAGTGACTCTGCTTGTACCAACTGTTTGGGGGCATTTGCCCACCCTCTACTGAAATGGTCTTCAGTCAAAGGGCCATGCTCAATCTGTCACTGCATGTCAATTTCCAGACAGTGGTGGTGGTTCCTAGTACCTTTTAAAATCTGTTTCGACAGAGGACTGGAGCATCTCCTATTTGATGAGGAGCTTGTCACAGTTATTCATGTCTTTGTCACTTCCAGACAAGATTACTACAACATGTTCTGCTTTAAAGGGATTTGGAAATGTCTGCTAATGCAGAGGACAGCAGTTCCCTTCCTATTTGTGGTGGCCACTAGATGTACATTATAACATTAATCTGTGTTCTGCACTGGCTTCTGATTTGCTTCAGAGTTCAATTCAAGGTATTAATTATGACCTTTAAAGCCTGAGATGGAGAATGTGTTGGGAAATGATATTTTTCCCATGAAAAATTCTGTTGAAATTGAAACAGCTACTGAAACTGGATTATATTTATTTAAAACTGAAAGTTTTTAGTTTACTGTTTTGATGAACCCTCCTAATTTTTGACAGATTTTCCCCCCACAAAAATTTCCATTCAGCTAAAAAGCCTTTTTCCGCTGTAAATTCCCCCCCACCCTTCCCCTCCACTGTGATAGTAAATTTTCAGCCAGCTCTGCTTGGATTGAATAAGACCTCTGAGACTGCCTTCTTTTATGTGTCCTACTGCAGTGGTTAAGACATGCTGGGTGATGGATACTGGAGTTACATTATCTGAAGCTAGTGGAAGGGTATCCTCTGTGGAACTTACTGGCCCTGGTGATCTTTCGGGCTCTAGGGCACGGAGTAAGGGATATTTGTTTACAGATTCTTTCATTAAACATAATGCCCTAGTAGATCTACCTTTATTCTTTGAAAATGGTTATTGCTAACAGGATGATGACTTTGTTTGTTTTCCTTGTTCAGATATCATAGCCATGTGGGCGTTAAATTAAAATATGTAAATAAATGGACTGTATCAGACTATATTTGGTCACCACAAAATTCTGCCTTTATTTCTTTCCCCCCAAAAGACAAGGATGGTAATTCACAGCTCCTGAGTCAAAACATCCATTAATTTCTCAGAAAACATTTTCCATTTTGAAAGTGTAAAAAATAAACTTGAGCTAAATCTCACTTGCAGTTTATAATACCTGACACTTTTTAAAAACTGGGACATATCTGGATGTTTTCATGGGTTGCCAAGATAAAAATGCCTAAGTTACAAATGCTGAAAATGCTGCACATTAGATACTCTTGTCTTGGCTTGTAATTGCCTTAAAGGTAAAAAAAGGGCCTACTTCTAATAACTCCCCTAGCATATCTCATCTCCATTCCCATTCCACATGGGAAGATAGCACGGTGTGGTATCATCAAAGAGGCATGTGTTAAGAGAGGGGAGAGCTAATCCTTAAATAGTTGTGCCCTGCATCTCAAATAGGGAATGAAAAACTTGTGAAAGCATTTCCAGAAGACTTACATATAGTATATCCCTTAACCTATTAACTACTATAATTGTTGCAGTAAGATAAGATGTCTCCAAAGTAATCCATGCTGTGTGGCCCTAGGTCAGAAACTATATATTAATATCCCAGAGTTGTACCATCCAGAGATAGTGATTGAACTTTGACAAACCTATCCTGTTCCTGTCAAATGAATGAAATTGTTTTATTTTAAATCAGGATGCCTCACCAGAGGCATCTGGAGAGTATTGTACTAGGGAATTTGAAAAGGAGGGTCCTGATTGTGATGGAATTTGAAAGAATACAAGAATAATAATACTGAGTACATTCTTTCATATACAGAGTGTTTGACCAACAGAAATGGACCTGATTTCTCTTTGCCCTGAACCCTCAGTAGTCCTTTACATCGGTGCGAAGTGTTGCCAGCCCAAACACTATAATTTCACACTCACTGTGCACTGGTGCAAAGGACTTACATGAAGTATAGGGCACTGAGGAACTGGGTGCAAGGAACCCATCCAATACTGCCTAGATAGGCTAGTATTATTGTCCCTATTATATAAATGGGGCAAGAGAAAGATAAGTGATATTCACTCAGATTCACAGAGCAAGTTATTGGCAGACCCAGGACTAGGACTCACAAGCTTCTGACACCTAAACCTGTGTCCATGCTAATAGAATGTAGCTTTCTTTCATTCGTGGTATGTACTTTCAAAGCACCTCAGTGACTTAAATGCACAAGTTCCATTGGAAGCAGTCATTTGTCATCCCAACTCAGGCTCAGATCATCAGAGGTATTTAGGTGCCTAACTCCCATTGAAATCAATGGGACTTAGGACTTCTTAGGGTACGTCTTCACTTACCGGAGGGTCCGGCGGCAGGCAATCGATGTTCTGGGATTGATTTATCGCGTCTGGTTAAGACGCGATAAATCGATCCCGGATCGATCCCGGAACTGCTCGCCGTCGACGCCGGTACTCCAGCTCGCCGAGAGGAGTACGCGGCATCGACGGGGGAGCCTTCCTGCCACGTCTGGACCCGCAGTAAGTTCGGACTAAGGTACTTCGAATTCAGTTACGTTATTAACGTAGCTGAATTTGCGTACCTTAGTCCGAAGTGGGGGCTTAGTGGGGACCAGGCCTTAGACTTCAAGAATTCAAGATCTGGAAAACATACCTTATAGTTAGATCAAAATTCTTCAGTCCCTATTTAGTTTATCCAAGAGCAGGCTAAAATATAACTTGATCACAGTCTACAAGTACCTATATAGGGTAGAGATTTCTAATAGTAGATGGCTCTTTATTCTAGCAGAAAAAGGCATAACAAGATTCAGTGGTTGGAAACTGAAGGCAGACAAATTTGAAGTAGAAATAAGGAGCAAATGTTTAACAGTGAGGGTAATTAATCATTGGAACAACTTACCTAGAGAACTGGTAGATTCTTTGTTGTTTGACGTCTTTAGTGAAAACTTTCTAAAATATATTCTGTAGCTCAAATAGAAGTTAAGGCTTGATGCAGAAGTTATTGGTGAGTTACTTTTGCCTGTGTTATTCAGGAGGTCAGCTAGATGATCATAATGGTCCTGTAATGAAGGGGCATGGCCTCCCTCTGAGATTGATGGAGAGGAACCACTTTCCACCCCCTGGTGGGTAAAGCCAGGCAAGCCAAGACCCCTACACCAGAAGAGGGGTGGGATAGGAATTTTAAAAGGTGGGCACTACAGCTCAGTTGCGTGAGAGTCAGGGAAAGCAGCAGACATCTCTTGCCTGTTGCTGAGCTCTGTGCCAGAGACTGAGTCCTGGTCTACACTGCGGGGGCAGGGGTCGATCTAAGTTACGCAACTTCAGCTACATGAATAATGTAGCTAAAGTCGACATACTTAGATCTACTTACCGTGGTGTCTTTATTGTGATAAGTCAACGGCTGATGCTCTCCCGTCGACTCTGCCTGCGCCTCTCACCCCGGTGGAGTACCGGAGTCGACAGGAGAGCGCTCGGTGGTCGATTTATCGCGCCTAGACTAGACACAATAAATCGACTCCCGCTGGATCGATCGCTGCCCGTCGATCCAGCGGATAATGTAGACAAGCCCTGAGATTACAGGTCAAGGACCCAGAGGCGGTGCTTGGACTGCCAGCTTACCAGTACCCAGAGGAACTACTGGGACTTCTGCTGGCCATGTACCCCAGGGAGATGAAGAACCCCAGGAGAAGGAGATACACTCAGAAGGGGTAGTAGGAAGTAGCCCAGGGACACTAGAAAATAGTCCGGTTTAGTTGCCAGAGTCAGTGTATTTTGGTGGGATCCCCACTGAGCCAGTGGTGGAACTCTCCACCATTGTCAGGGCCCTGGGCTGGGACCTGATGGAGTAGGGTGGGCTGGAGTCCCCATATCCCCTTACCACCCTACCTTTTGGGGACTGGTGGCCTACTCACCTGAGACCAGCAGGCCTACTCCCTGAGCCCTTAGACTGCTTACTGCTCTGCCCTGCGTAGAGGGCCAGTGCCCTTTGACTGCTAATTCCCCTGTTGAGCATTGCACTTGTAGGTACACATAGTAAGGGGGCATGGCCTCCCTCCGAGACTGATGGGGAGGGATGGCCATGGACCATTACACGTGGTGGAGAATGTGGGCAGTGCCCCCACCCCTTAGAAAAGGAGTTTTGCTGTGCTATCAACCTGCCACTGGCTCACACTGCCAGAATGGAGGTAGACAAGCTGATGACGTGGTGGGCAGAGAGCCAGCAGCAGCAACAGCTGGTGCAGCAATTAGAAGCCCAGCAGCAGCAGCTGATCTGGGGGTCTGGGGCTCAACAGCAACAACAACAGTGGCAGTGCTTCCTGCTGCCCAATCCCGCTGGATCCATTTCTGGAGGAGTGATGACCCTGGCTGTCCCCGTGATGCCCGTGCGACTCATGAAGATGGGGCCCGAGGACGACTGGGAAGCCTTCTTGGTGACTTTCAAATGGATCGCCTCAGCGGCCAGGTGGTCCCCTGCCCAGTGGGCCACTCTTTTGGCCCCATATCTAATGGGGCCAGCCCAAGCAGACTATTGTGGGCTGCCAAATGATGAGGCACAAGATTATGGGTGAGTAAAGCTGGCCATATTCTACATCATGGACATTACCCCTGAGACCCTTCAATGACAATTCCGGGGGAAGAGATTCACATCATGGGCCTGACCCTGGGTTGTGGCTCAGGAACTTAAGGATACCTGCTGGGGTTGGTTTCAGCCTGAACGGCACTCTGCAACTCACATGTTTGAGAAGCTCGTTGTTGAGCAGTTTATCTACATACTTCTGCCCCGAGAGAGGGCCTGGATTCTCTGGTATCGGCCCACCAACCTGAGTGTGGCAGTGGGATTGATGGAAGATTTTATGGCCGCTGAAGCCCTGGTCATGCCAGGGGCCTGGGCCATGAAGCTGGCCAGGAACACCCTAGGCCTGGACAAGAACTCCAGCCCTAAGGCTAATGCTCGACCTTGCCCAAATTGGAATGAGGGCCACAGCAGCAGCCATCTTCCACAGACTGCCCCACCATCCTGGGGAGCCCCAAAAGGATGTGGAAGAGGAGAGAGGGCTGCAAATCTGAGCCCACCGGATCACCCATGGAACCCAAAAACCCAGCCTGGCCCCTCAGAGTTTGGACCCTGTTTCACTTGCAGCTGCTTTGGACACTTTCAGCGAGAGTGCCCAGCAATGGATTGCACCTTGCCCAGGTTTGTGTGGACAAGTCCCGCACACACCAACATCCCACTGCAAAGGTAACAGTCCTGGTGGGCCTAAGTGGGAAGCAGGTTCCTGCCCCGGTAGACTCGGGTTGAGGGCAGACCTTCGTATGCTGGGGGCTCGCCCTTGCAGCAGACCTTGGGACAGGGAAGATCTGGCTACTATGTATCCACGGTAACGTGAAGTCCTACTCCAACATCTGAGTCCCAATAACTGTGGATGGAATGACCAGATTAATGACAGAGGGGCTATCCCTGAATTTGCCCTACCCCATAAGTTTTGGGTGAGACTGGCCAGGGTTCACCAGAATCCTGCAGGCCATAAGCCTCTGAGTCTGACAGGCACAGACAGCCCTCGAGGGAGACCCCTTTGAGGATGAGGGACTCAGGAGGGCCAATCCAGGTGACCCACCAGCCGAACCTCTAGGCCCAGGTACCCCAGAGGAAGACACTTTGCACACTTTGCCAGTGGAGGAAGCACCTCTATACATAGTGGCCTATTTCAGTAGAGACCAGATGGAGGACTCGACCCTCAGCCGGGCCTACTAACAGCTGGCATATGTCAATGGGGGAAGCAATGGAACTTCAGCGAGCAGTGCAGTGGCCATGGTTTGAACTGACCAGGGACTGCCTCTATTGCGTTGACCGAGACCGCCAAACTCAAAAGCCCCGATCCAACTGGTCATGCCCCAGTGTCACCAGTGGGCCATTCTGAAATTGGTTCATGACATCCCTGTGACCGGCCATCTGGGGCAGGAAAAGACACTGGCTTGGGTTTTGGCCCAGTTCTTCTGTCCAGGGGTGCATCAAGAGGACTGCTGTGCCTCATGTCTGGAGTGTCAGTTTGTGGCACTGCAGGAAGTGCAGTGAGGTCCCTTGAGACCTTTAAGGTCTCATGGAGGCCCCTCGCCAAGAGCATCACCAGGTTCCACTATATCCTGGTGACTATGGATTATGCTCCACTTCCATGAGGCCATCCCACTAAGGAACACCACCGCTCAAACCATCGCGGTGGAACTTTTGAAGGTATTCGCCCGGGTGGGGTGCCCCGAGAGATCCTTACTGATGAGGGAACAAATTTTACATCATGACTACTCCACCAGGTCTGTGGTCTCCTGGGGACCAAGAAGCTGCAGACTTTGGTCAACCATCCCCAAACCGACGGGCTGGTTGAGTGTTTCAACAGAACACTGAAGGACATGCTCCTCAAGTTTTCACCCACGGACCTTGTCAAGGCTGCTTCCCCACTCTGAACTTTAGGGTACAAATGTGGGGGCCTGCATGAAAACTTCTAAGCTTAACTACCAGCTTAGATCTGGTCCGCTGCCACCATTCCCAAAGCTAATTCCCTTCCCTGGGAAGCCTTGAGAAACTCTTCACCAATTCCTTGGTGAATACAGATCCAAACCCCTTGGATCTTAAAACAAGGAGAAATTAACCATCCCCCCTCCTTCCTCCCACCAACTCCTGGTGGATCAAGATCCAACCCTCTTGGATCTAAAAACAAGGAAAAATCAATCAATCAGGTTCTTAAAAAGAAGGCTTTTAATTAAAGAAAAAGGTAAAAATCATCTCTGTAAAATCAGGATGGAAAAAAACTTTACAGGGTAATCAAACTTAAAGAGTTCAGAGGACCCCCCTCTAGCCTTAGGTTCAAAGTACAGCAACCAGAGATAAACACTCTAGTAAAAGGTACATTTACAAGTTGAGAAAACAAAGATAAACTAACACGCCTTGCCTGGCTGTTTACTTACAAGTTTGAAATATGAGAGACTTGTTCAGAAAGATTTGGAGAACCTGGATTGATGTCTGGTCCCTCTCACTCCAAAGAGCGAACGACTTCCCAAACAAAGAGCACAAACAAAAGCCTCCCCCCCCTCCTCCTAAGATTTGAAAGTATCTTGTCCCCTTATTGGTCCTTTGGGTCAGGTGTCAGCCAGGTTACCTGAGCTTCTTAACCCTTTACAGGTAAAAGGATATTGGAGTCTCTGGCCAGGAGGGATTTTATAATACTGTACACAGGAGAGCTGTTACCCTTCCCTTTATAGTTATGACAGACCTGCACCAGCAGGACCAATTAATCCCACCCCTGCTGCTCACCATCAGGGAGGTGCCGCAATCCTCCATGATGTTCTTGATGTACAACCCTGATTTCACCTGCAGTTTGATCATACAGACTGATGCGTCAGCAGTAGGACTCGGTGCTGTCCTCTCCCAGGAGGTCAGTGGGGAGGAGCACCCTGTTGTCTACATAAGCCAGAAATTATTTCCTCTGGAGCACAATTATTCCATCACTGAGAAGGAGGTCCTGGTAGTTAAGTGGGTAGTGGAAGCCCTCTGTTACTACCTCCTGAGCACCCTCTTCATGATAATGATGTACCATGTCTCCTGAAGTGGCTCCAGATGATGAAAGAAACCAATGCGAGACTATGTGATGGTACCTCGCCTTCCAAGCCTACATGTTCACCGTACAGCATTGAGCAGGTAAGGAGAATGCGAAAACGGACTTTCTGTCATGGCTGGGGAAGGGACACCTAGCCAGACCTGAGGACTGGGATCTAGACTTGAGGGTGAGTGCGCGTAGAGAGGTGGCATGGCCATGCTTCAAGACTGATGGGGATGAACCACTCTTCCCCATCTGGTGGATGGAGCAAGCAAGCCACCTCCCCATACCAGAAGCAGAGGGATGGGACAGTAAGTTTAAAGGCAGGCCCTAGAACTCAGTTGTGTGGAGCCAGGGAAGGGAGCAGATGTCCCTCGACTGCTGCCAATCTCTAACCCAGAAACTGAGCTCTATAGCACTTAGGGTGACCAGATGTCCCGATTTTATAGGGACAGTCCCGATATTTGGGGCTTTTTCTTATATAGGCTCCTATTATAGGAGGTTACCATATATAGGTTACCATATTTAAAAAATAAAAAAAGAGGACACTCCACGGACCCTGGCCCCACCCCATATCGACACCCAGCATAACACCCCCGCCACCCTCCCAGCCATGCGAAAAGGGCTGCCCGGCAAACCGTGAAACCAGTAGCGCTCAGGCTTCGGGCAGCCCCTATGCCTCTGGACCCTGTGCCCCCAGCCGGGCACTTCCCCTCCCGGTCTGCAGCTGCTCTGCTCCTTCCCTGACTCAGACTTCGGCTCTGTTTAAGAGCCAAGCTGCCTGAGCCAGCGCTACCGGCTTCAGGCAGCCCCCGTGCCGCCGGACCCTGCGCCGCTGGAGCAGAGCAGCTGGAGCCGGGAAGGGAAGTGCCCGGTAGCGCTGGCTCGGGCAGCTTGGCTCTTAAACAGAGCCGAAATCTGAGTCAGGGGAGGAGCAGAGCAGCCGTGGGAGAGGAAGTGCCCGGCCGGTATTTTTCCCGGACATGTTCTGCTTTTTGGCAATTTCCCCTGGACAGGGGTTTGATTGCCGAAAAGCCGGACATGTCCAGGAAAAACTGGACGTATGGTAACCCTATCCTATTACCACCCACCCCCATCCTGATTTTTCACATTTGCTGTCTGGTCACCCGAATAGCACTCAGGACCCAGAGGAGGTGCCAGGACTGCCAACTTACCAGTACCCAGAGGAGCTACCGTAACTGCAGCTGGCTGGGTATCCCGAGGAGATGGAGGACCCCCCAGGAGACAGAGATACACTCAGAAGGGGTAGTAGGAAGTAGCTCAGGGACCCCAGACATTAGTCTGGTTGTGCTGCCAGAGTGTGGGTCAGTGTGTTGTGGTGGGATCCCTGCTGATCCAGTAGTGGAACCCTCTGCCACTATCAGGGCTCTGGGCTGGGACCCAGTGGAGTAGGCCTGGGTCCCCCTATCCCCTTGATCCTCCCCCTTTGGTGACTGATGGCCTACTCACCTGAGCCCAACAGGCCTACTCCTGAGCCCATAGAATGCTTACTGCTCTGCCCAGAAGGCCAGAGCCCTTAGATTGTTAATTCCCCTGTTGAGCATTGCACTTATAGGTACAACGTAGTGAGGGGGCATGGTATCCCTCCAAGACTGACGGGGAGGGATGGCCACAGACCAATACAGGTCCTCCTCTGGACTTAAAATCTATGAATCTATGTATGAACAAATAGTAGTCTGCTAAAATTAAATAATGGCCATACAAAAGAGGGTGGGGCCAGCATGTGTCTGGCTGCTCCCCAGCTGTTAGGGTGGTCCACTGGGGCGACAGGCAGCTGGATATAAATCAGAGCAGCCTTTAGGTCTCTAGTTGACCTTGGGATTGGGGGAACATGATGGTACATTAAAGCTATGTCCTCCCCCAATTCTGATCCTTTACTGAGCACAGCAAGGACTGCCCAGAGAATCTGGCCCTAAGAATGAAAATAATTAAGAACATATTTAGTGAGGCCACTATAGATGTATTGAAGAAATATAATGCTCAGTAAATATTATGAATCTACTGGTATTTCATTAACACACAATAACTGCTCTAATAAATCAGAACCAAACTTTATAGTAGATAATTAAATGAGACTGAACTAAAATTTTAACAAAACTGGTTGGGTGGTTGGTGGATTAGTGCTGTGCTATAGAGCTTTAGATCGTAAGGACTCTAGTACAAATCTGACTCAAGTCAGTAGTGATTAAACTTTAATACTATATGATTGCTGTCTGGAGGTTGGGGTGAAATAAGTGGGGTTCTCAGTTTCTTGCAGCCCTCTTTAACTGGTACCTTTATTAGCTATCCCAGCTGAGAGGTGAAATATTACATGAGCAGAGACAACTTTTGCACCATTAAGTGGCGTGGTGGGGAATATCTCCTCCCCAGTCAGGAAAGGGTTAAAAAGCTCTTCTGGGCATAATCAGCCTCAACCTGGCACACCTGTGAGACTTGTCAAGCCTGGAGATGGGCAGGACCTTGAAAAGGAGGATCTCTGCATCCCTGCTTGGTATGGGGTGGTATTCTGAAGGAACAGAACTGCAAGTTTCCTAGCCCCCTGGGAACAGGGATTGCTGGCCAGGAAATGGCTTGAGAGCCAGAAAGGGCTGGTACTTTTTTCTTTGGTTTCCTGAAGCCCCAGGACTCTGCTTTTGGTGGGCTATGGAAATATACTAACTTGTTTGAACTACCTTAACTTTCTCTGCAAGGGGGCTGATGCCTTGAACAGCACAGCCAGGGGGCCTCGCTCTGGACTCTGAGACAAGAGCAATGGAATGGGTGGGGAGCTTGTGTTGCTACTGCCAGTTTGTACATATTCTGGGGAGAGGAATAAATCAAAAAACCCATAAGAGAATCAGTGTCTGCTTTCACATTCTGTAAGGATCACAGACATGGGGACTTAAAACAAGGAGAGACTAATTGAAGGCATTTGACAATTGTGATAAATCTTCAGCAGCACAAGAATATTATATGAATTATTTGGATTCCTAATTTTAAAAAAGCAAACAAGATACCTCAATGAAGAGGCAAGACATGAAGCTCTCTAAAAATAAATAATTCATTTTTATTTGAATAAGAAACAAATAATATAGTGTAACATAGTGAACGTCAGTGAAAATGAGGCTGGATCTGAGGCTGAAATAAGGAAAGAATACGTTAAAAATTACTTAGACAAGTTAGATATCTTCAAGTCAGCATCACCTGATGAAATACATTCGAGAATTCTCACGGAGCTGACTGAGGAGATATCTCAGCCATTAGCAATTATCTTGAAAGGTCATGGAAGACAGGAGAGATTCCAGAGGACTGGAAGAGGGCAAATATAGTGCCAATCTATTTACAAGAAAATAGGGACAACCTGGGGAATTATATACAAGTAATCTTAACTTCAGTACTCAGAAACATAGTGGAGCAAATAATCAAGCAATCAGTTTGCAAACACCTAGAAGATAATAAGGCAATAAGTAACAGTCAACATGGATTTGTCAAGAACAAATCATGTCAACCAACCTAATAGCTTTTTTTGACAGGGTAACAAGTCTTGTGAATAGGGGGGGAATGGTAGATGTGGTATATCTTGACTTTAGTAGGGCAATACTGTCTTGCATGACCTTATCATAAACAAACATAGGAAAATATAGGCTAGATGGAGCTACTATAAGGTGAGTGCATAACTTGTTGGAAAACCATTCCCGAGAGAAGTTGTCCTTGGTTCAAAATCAAGCTGGAAGGGCATATCGAGTGGACATGCAGCAGGGATCAGTTCTGGGTCCTGTTCTGTTCAATGTCTTCATCAATGATTTAGATAATGGCATAGAGAGTACACTTATAAAGTTTCTAGATGGTACCAAGCTGGGAGGGGTTGCAAGCACTTTGGAGGATAGGATTAAAATTCAAAATGATCTGGACAAACTGGAGAAATGGTCTGAAGTAAATAGGATTAAATTCAATAAGGACCAATGCAACGTACTCCACTTAGGAAGAAACAATCAATTGCACACATACAAAATGGTAAATGACTGCTTAGGAAGGAGTACTGCAGAAAGAGATCTGGGGGTTATAGTGAATCACAAGCTAAATATTGGTGAACGGCATAACACTGTTGCAGAAAAAGAGAACATCATTCTGGGATGTATTAGCAGGAGTGTTGTAAGCAAGATACCCAAAGTAATTCTTCCACTCTACTCAGCACTGATAAGGCCTCAGCTGTAGTATTGTGTCCAGTTCTGGGTGCCACATTTCAGGAATGATGTGGAGAAAGTCCAGCGGAGAGCAACAAAAAATGATGAAAAGTCTAGAAAACGTGACCTCTGAGGAAAGATTGAAAAAAAATTGGGTTTAGTTTGGAGAGAAGATTCTTCTACTTAACCTCTGAGGCTAGGACAAGAAGCAATGGGCTTAAATTGCAGCAAGGGAGGTTTAGGTTGGACATTTAGAAAAACTTCCTAACTGTCAGGATAGATAAGCACTGAAACAAATTATCTAGGGAGGTTGTGGAATCTCCATCATTGGAGGTTTTTAAGAACAGGTTAGACAAACACCTGTTAGAAATGATCTAGTTATTACTTAGTCCTGCCTTGAGAGCAGGGGACTGGACTAGATGACCTATTGAGATCCCTTCTATTCCTACCTTTCTATGATTCTATGAAATTAGAAAAGGTGAAGATAATCTCCCCTGATTGTGAAAACTGGCATCTACTTTTGAGTCCAACTCAAAAACTGGTTAGACAAGGAATTGACTGACAATAGATGGTGATTGGGGGAGGAAGAAGTTAAAGTACAAAAAGAAGAACAGGAGTACTTGTGGCACCTTAGAGACTAACAAATTTATTAGAGCATAAGCTTTCGTGGACTACAGCCCACTTCTTCGGATGCATATAGAATGGAACATATATTGAGGAGATATATATACACACATACAGAGAGCATAAACAGGTGGGAGTTGTTTTACCAACTCTGAGAGGCCAATTAATTAAGAGAAAAAAACTTTTGAAGTGATAATCAAGCTAGCCCAGTACAGACAGTTTGATAAGAAGTGTGAGAATACTTACAAGGGGAGATAGATTCAATGTTTGTAATGGCTCAGCCATTCCCAGTCCTTATTCAAACTGGAGTTGATTGTGTCTAGTTTGCATATCAATTCTAGCTCAGCAGTCTCTCGTTGGAGTCTGTTTTTGAAGTTTTTCTGTTGTAATATAGCCACCCGCAGGTCTGTCACTGAATGACCAGACAGGTTAAAGTGTTCTCCCACTGGTTTTTGAGTATTTTGATTCCTGATATCAGATTTGTGTCCATTAATTCTTTTGCGTAGAGACTGTCCGGTTTGGCCAATGTACATGGCAGAGGGGCATTGCTGGCACATGATGGCATATATCACATTGGTAGATGTGCAGGTGAACGAGCCCCTGATGGTATGGCTGATGTGATTAGGTCCTATGATGATGTCACTTGAATAGATATGTGAACAGAGTTGGCATCAGGGTTTGTTACAAGGATAGGTTCCTGGGTTAGTGGTTTTGTTCAGTGATGTGTGGTTGCTGGTGAGTATTTGCTTTAGGTTGGGGGGTTGTCTGTAAGCGAGGACAGGTCTGTCTCCCAAGATCTGTGAGAGTAAAGGATCATCTTTCAGGATAGGTTGTAGATCTCTGATGATGCGCTGGAGAGGTTTTAGTTGGGGGCTGAAGGTGACAGCTAGTGGTGTTCTGTTATTTTCTTTGTTGGGCCTGTCTTGTAGGAGGTGACTTCTGGGTACTCGTCTGGCTCTGTCAATCTGTTTTTTCACTTCAGCAGGTGGGTATTGTAGTTTTAAGAATGCTTGATAGAGATCTTGTAGGTGCTTGTCTCTATCTGAGGGATTGGAGCAAATGCGGTTATATCTTAGAGCTTGGCTGTAGACAATGGATCGTGTGGTGTGTCCTGGATGGAAGCTGGAGGCATGTAGGTAAGTGTAGCGGTCAGTAGGTTTCCGGTATAGGGTGGTATTTATGTGACCATCGCTTATTAGCACAGTAGTGTCCTGGAAATGGACCGCTTGTGTGAATTGATCTAGGCTGAGGTTGATGGTGGGATGGAAATTATTGAAATCATGGTGAAATTCCTCAAGGGCTTCTTTTCCATGGGTCCAGATGATGAAGATGTCATCAATGTAGCGCAAGTAGAGTAGGGGCGTTAGGGGACGATAGCTAATGAAGCGTTGTTCTAAGTCAGCCATAAAAATGTTGGCATATTGTGGGGCCATGCGGGTACCCATAGCAGTGCCGCTGACTTGAAGGTATATATTGTCCCCAAATGTGAAATAGTTGTGGGTGAGGACAAAATCACAAAGTTCAGCCACCAGGTTAGCTGTGACATTATCAGGGATACTGTTCCTGATAGCTTGTAGTCCATCTTTGTGTGGAATATTGGTGTAGAGGGCTTCTACGTCCATAGTGGCCAGGATGGTGTTTTCTGGAAGATCACCGATGGATTGTAGTTTCCTCAGGAAGTCAGTGGTGTCTCGAAGATAGCTGGGAGTGCTGGTAGCGTAGGGTCTGAGGAGAGAGTCTACATAACCAGACAAGCCTGATGTTAGGGTGCCAATGCCTGAGATGATGGGGCATCCAGGATATCCAGGTTTATGGATCTTGGGTAGCAAATAGAATACCCCTGGTCGGGGTTCTAGGCATGTGTCTGTACAGATTTGTTCCTGTGCTTTGTCAGGGAGTTTTTTTTAGCAGATGGTGTAGTTTCTTTAGGTAATCCTCAGTGGGATCAGAGGATAATGGCCTGTAGAATGTGGTGTTAGAGAGCTGTCTAGCAGCCTCCTGGTCATATTCCAATTTATTCATGATGACGACAGCACCTCCTTTGTCAGCCTTTTTGATTATGATGTCAGGGTTGTTTCTGAGGCTGTAGATGGCGTTGTGTTCTGCATGGCTGAGGTTATGTGGCAAGTGATGTTGCTTTTCCACAATTTCAGTCTTTGCACGTCGACGGAAGCAATCTATGTAGAAATCCAGTCTGTTGTTTCGACCGTCCGGAGGAGTCCACGCAGAATCCTTTTTTTTGTAGTGCTGGTAGGGAGGATTCTGTGGGTTAGTATGCTGTTCAGAGGTATGTTGGAAATATTCTTTGAGTCGGAGACGTCGAAAGTAGGATTCTAGGTCACCGCAGAACTGTATCATATTCATGGGTCTGGAGGGACAAAAGGAGAGGCCCTGAGATAGGACAGACTCTTCTGCTGGGCTAAGAGTATAGCTGGAAAGATTAACAATATTGCTGGGTGGGTTAAGGGAACTACTGTTGTGGCTTCTTGTGGCATGTAGCAGTTTAGATAGTTTAGTTTGCTGAGCTAGAATTGATATGCAAACTAGACACAATCAACTCCGGTTTGAATAAGGACTGGGAATGGCTGAGCCATTACAAACATTGAATCTATCTCCCCTTGTAAGTATTCTCACACTTCTTATCAAACTGTCTGTACTGGGCTAGCTTGATTATCACTTCAAAAGTTTTTTTCTCTTAATTAATTGGCCTCTCAGAGTTGGTAAGACAACTTCCACCTGTTTATGCTCTCTGTATGTGTGTATATATATCTCCTCAATATATGTTCCATTCTATATGCATCCGAAGAAGTGGGCTGTAGTCCACGAAAGCTTATGCTCTAATAAATTTGTTAGTCTCTAAGGTGCCACAAGTACTCCTGTTCTTCTTTTTGCGGATACAGACTAACACGGCTGCTACTCTGAAACCTGTCATTAAAGTACAAAGCAAGTGGCAACTGCTTGAAATTTTGAAATGATAGGTAGCACCTGGATTAGAAATTGTCAGCCAAGGAGACATGTGGACAATGATATAGCGGTGCCTGGGCAGCCAAGAGAGGAAGAATGGTCCAAAGGTTTGGGCTAAGACATGGGAGTAGAGCTCGCTGAAACTTGTGATTTCTGGTTCTTGAGAAATTTTGGCTTTTTGAAATTTGCTTTTGTTTCCCTAAAAGCACTGGGACAGAATACATGGCAGGCCTGCCTGACAGCTGGAACCTTGCCTGAGATTTGGTGAAAGTTCAGCAAACCTGACTCACTTTTGTGAGAAATGTCAGGTCTGACAAACTGGCATTTTCCAAGGAAACTATGTTTTATCATAAAATTTCTGACCAGCTCTAGTTGGGAGGCAGAGGTTCAATTTCCTACTCTGCCACAGACTTCCTGTGTGACCTTGGGCAAGCCACTTAGCCACTCTGTAGCTCAGTTTCTTATGTGTAACAGGAGGATAATAGTATTTCCCCAATACATTAAAGTTTGTGAGGCACTCAGTTATCTGCCTCAGGCTGAATTGTTTTGGAAAATTTCAGCCAAAATGGTTCAGCTGTTTCCAAATATAAAGCTAGGACAAATGAGGTTGTTTTGCTAATATTACAAAATCCATTAACCTGTTCTTTGAGCAGATCTAGCACCCCCATGCTTTGTAGCAGGGATTTGAAATTTGTCAGGAGCATGTCCTTTGTGCCAGGGATGTACTTTCTGATATTGCTGTGAAAATCCACCCAAGTTTGGGCAATCACAGGTTGCAACTGCAGAATAAAGACTTGATGATCTTAACAGCTAAAATCTCCAAAGATTTTGTCACTGAGCATGCTTGAGCCTCTTCTAGCTCCTAGAAGCCAGTTCTCCATGGCAATTGCCTTACCCATGAGACCTTCCTTGTTCTCCTTGCAGTCCCATGCCTTATTCACTGTGCACCTTCCAACGTCTGCAACAAATGAGGCAGGGGACATACAGATAACAATTCACCCGCAGAGCAAGTCCATTGGGGTCCTGCTGGAAAATTAGTATGTGATCATGTAATTAAAGACTGTAGCAGGGGTCGGCAACGTTTGGCACGCGGCTCACCAGGGTAAGCATCCTGGCGGGCCGGGCTAGTTTATTTACCTGCTGACGCAGCAGGTTCGGCCAATCGCAGCCCCCACTGGCCGCGGTTCGCCGTCCGGGGCCAATGGGGGCAGTGGGAAGCCGCGGCCAGCACATCCCTTGCCCGCGTCGCTTCTCGCCGCCCCCATTGGCCCGGGACGGCGAATCGCAGCGAGTAGGGGCCGCGATCGGCCGAACCTGCTGCGTCAGCAGGTAAATAAACTGGCCCGGCCCGCCAGGATGCTTACCCTGGTGAGCCGCATGCCAAACGTTGCCAACCCCTGGACTATAGTATAATGCATACACATAAGGGGGCTGATTAACATTGCACAGGCAACTTTAAGTCTGCCATTTCCTAACTTGTGAGTGTTTGATGCTACAACATGATTATTTGAGGAATTTTTATATACAGCAAATTTGAGGGAACACTGGAGAAACCCTCAAAAATTTGCTCCCTCTGCTTTTCCACCATGGTACAAAAATCGTAATTGTCTATGAGTGAAGAGAGAATGGTTTCTCTAGCTCAGGGATCGGCAACCTTTGGCATGCAGCCCATCAGGGAAATCCGCTGGCAGGCCGGGATGGTTTGTTTACCTGCAGCGTCCGCAGGTTCGGCAGATCGCAAGTCCCACTGGCTGCAGTTCGCCATTCCAGGTTAATGGGGGCTGCGGGAAGCGGCGGCCAAGGCATCCCTCAGCCCATGCCGCTTCCCGCAGCGTGTAGTAAAACCTTTAGTTTTCATGTTCCCTTTATGCAAAATATTTCTGCTCATTTTCATTGCATACACTTCTCATTTCATAACTTCCAGAGTCCTAACCTTAGAGTAGAATGAAACAACCCATTTTATGTAGGAGAATTATTCAAAAACTCATCTGGCTGAAGTGGATGGGTTGCAGGGGGGAGTGGTAGTGGTTTCAAATATGCAATAATAATTATAGATGGCTGAATAATTAATCAATTGAAAATAATGCATTTGACAAGTTTTGCCTCCTTTTCTGCTGGTGAATTTTCCATGAAAAGATTGCAGTGTTTTTAAAATGTATTCATTATTCAAAATCATTCATCAAGGAATTCATTCATTATTCAAAATCATTCAGCAAGAGTTGGATTCTTTCGTGCTTACTCATATTGAAGTGTGTCCAACTGTCTATGGAGTAAGCTATTGCCCTGTGTAAGTGACGATGGTAAAACCTGGTCCCAATTAATTTATTCAAATAATTCTTCATCTGTAACTTGCTCATCAGCAGTTCCTTGTGAGTATTTGTTATTCAACTATGTGAACTGTTTTGATTGACCTTATAATTAACATGCATGTATCTATTCCATGACTGCATTTACATAACTCTTTGAACTGGGTTTCCAGTACCAATATCACACAAACTGGTTTTCTGTGAATAGTTTCCAATATTCACATAAAATTCATTGTTTCTGCATTTTTAGGGGGGAAGGGGGAAGATACCATGAAACATGTTCACTAAAATAAGCAGAGAAAACAAACACAATAGGGATGCAAACACAATTGAAGTGAACTAATTTAACAATCCACAAGATCGTGTCTCAGTGTTCTTTGCAGTATTTGCCCAGCACCAATAATTAATGAGTGAGGAAAGGATTCCATTTAGTGAAACATATGAGAACAGTCAGACAAGAAAACACAATGCTACTAAATTCTGTCATGGTTTTACATTGAAGAGGTAAAGGAGATATAAAAACTGTCTTGCAGATAGCTAAAGCAAATGTTATGCTTTAGAAAATGCCTTTTATACTGATTTGTTGAAAGGCTTTTACATTTTGGTGGTTTGCCAAGGAGTCAGCATGACATAATAATTCGTATGGTTTTCAATATACATTTTTTTACCCATTTTAGCAAAAGTTCTTCTGAATGCGACCTTTTGATTGAATCAGGACACTCAGTTTAATATCATCGAGAACCTTTGCTATTCTGTGACCATTTTTTGAGGCTTGTACATAAATAAGAACAATGGTAGGTAGAGTAGGACTTTTTTTATCTTCACTGATTCATGTCTAAAAAGACTTACTCTGGAAGAACAAAGACCTGACAACATAAGGTGTAAATGCATGTGCACAATAGCATGCATGGAAGAAATCCACAGACACGAATTAATTTCAGTAGCCTGAGCTGAGGGTTTGGATTCTCCACATTTTTCATGGACCTTCCTTTTGGAGAAATGCTCACTTCTTCATTGGGCTGTTTTGAAAGGAAACATTTGACTGTGGGCTGTGAGAAAGGCCAGTCAGCCTTTCTCCTGTGCCTGTGACTTAGCCATAGCTGAAATGCAGTTGTGAGTTTTGTGAGTTAGGGTTTTAAAGAAATGATGCAGGTGGAAATGTGTAGAGGTTTATATCAATGTGTGTTAAAAATGACAGCATGGACAGGGGGAAATTTTTCCCATTTAAATATGGAAAGTAAATATTTACTGGAGTAGAAATTTAAGGCCAAATGACATCATCTGCACAGAGGTGTGATAGGAAAGGGTAGAAGAAACCCTTTGTTCCCAGGCCCATCAAAGCAGGTGACGGTAGGTGGTGGTGGGGCATGCAGCAGGGGCATGAAATGGGTGGAACCTTATCTCATCTTCCCTGTGCACCAGGATCAGGGCCGGCTCTGGCTTTTTGGCCGCCCCAAGCAAAAACAAAAACAAAAAAAACCCAACAACAACAACAAAAAAACGGGGCGGCCAGAATGGCAAAGCAAAAAAAACAAAAACCTGCGGCGCAGCCGGAGAGTGGGTGCAGGGGGACAGGCTGCGGGAGAGGAGGGGAAGGGAGTGGGTGGGAGAGAGAGAGAAGGGGGCGGCCAGGGCTACAGCAGGGGCACTGCCACGCAGCCCCTCCCGCTGTGCCGCCTCCTGCCGCCTGCCACGAGGGCTCTGCTCCGGTCGGCGGGGGGGGAAGGAAGAGGACTGCCCTGCAGGACACTCTGGTTCTCCGTGCCGCCGCCCCCACAGGGTGGCCGGAGCGGAACAAGAACAAACATACAACAAAAGCGGCCGTGCTGCCTTAGGATTTGGCAGAATGCCACCTCCAACAATCTGCCACCCGAAACACCAGCTTGCTCAGCTGGTGCCTGGAGTCGGCCCTGCCCAGGATAGGTGCACTGAGGATAGTGCTGTACATCTTTACAGAGTTGAAGTGGGTCCCTTTGGCTAGGATGTTTCCCCAGCCCCAGGAGGCTCTATGTCTTTCAAGGGCATAACATTTCCATATAGTGCATCTACTGCTACCTCCCAGCATTGCTCAGTTTTAGGGTAGGACCCTACCAAATTTATGGTCCATTTTGGTCAATTTCACGGTCATAAGATTTTAAATGCTTTATAAAATTTCATGATTTCAGCTATTAAAATCTGAAATGTTATGGTGTTGTAATTTTAAGGGTCCTGACCCATGAAGGAATTGTGGGGAGGTTGCAAGGTTATTGTAGGGGGGGTTGTGGTACTGCTACCCTTACTTCTGTTCTGCTGCTGGCAGTGGCACTGCCTTCAGAGCTGGACAGCTGGAGAGCGGCGGCTGCTGTCTGGGAGCCCAGCTCTGAAGGCAGAGCTGCCACCAGCAGCAACACAGAAGTAAGGATGGCATGGTATAGTATTGCCACCCTTACTTCTCTACTGCTTCAACAGAGCTGGGCTCTCAGTCAGCAGCCACCACTAGATGGCCACCCAGCTCTGAAGGCAGCAGTGCAGAACTAAGGGCAGCATGCTATGGTATTGCCATCCTTACTTCTGCGCTGCTGCTGGCAGGGCGCTGCCTTCAGAGCTGGGCACCTGGCTAACAGCTGCCACTCTCCAGCTGCCCAGATCTGAAGGCAGGGCAAAAGTAAGGGTGGCAATACTGTGACCCCTCCCCCTAAAATAGCCTTGTGACCCCCCCTACAGCTCCCTTTTAGGTCTGGTCTCAATTTGAGAAACGCTGGTCTACCCTGTGATATCTGTATAGTTTAGAGTAAAAGCACACAAAAGACCAGATTTCATGGGGGAAGACCAGATTTCACGGGCCGTGACATGTTTTTCATGGTCGTGAATTTGGTAGGGCCCTATTTATGGACCATAATTATGCATTTATAGTGGAAAACTATTGCTACACATACAAATAAAGTGATTGGCATTAGCATATAAGGGCTAAAGATATGCTTGGCACAACTGAGGTGTGTGTTGGAAGGGCGGGAGAAGTGACTGTTAGCCAATTTTGCATTCTTCCCAAGCCTGAGTCTGGCTGGTCCCTGAAGATGCTCTAAGTTAGACCTGGCTGCTCATGGCCCCAAAGAACTATTCGAACTGGGAGTAGATATGTCCTGGCCATAGACCCTTTCCTCCAGAAATGCCCAATATGTTGGGACCTAGAGATGCGTGGCATAGAGCCTCTTCACGGACACCTAGGGATTCTATTTATACAAGCAGAATCATCAGGCAGCTGGCTGCACTGGCTTTCTACCTCCTTTATGCCATTGGAGTGGCATAAAACAGCTAGAGAGGATCCAAGAATTGGACTCATTGCCTGAAGCTCTTTCTCTATTCGCAGCCACTCTGTCTCTGTTGCTATATTTATGAGCAGGAACATGGGAGTGCATTACAACTCCTATACATTACCAGGCTTAGAGGGGATTTGTAATGCTTTCATGTTTCCATTTTGTAGCTATGTCCTTAACATCTAGTTGCAAATATAGTGTGTGTGTTTATGGCCTGCGGAATGGAGAAGGAAATAATTTTTAAATGCAGTGACCAAAATGGAAACGGAAATCGTCTTTTTATTCAGAGGACAGATAGAACATGAGCAGAAGAAGTGCAGGTTTCCTCACAATGCCCACAGCCCTGGCCAAGGGAGAGCTCCTCTGAGATAATGCCTAGCTCTTACATGGTGTTTTATCACTAGATCTCAAAGTGCTTTACAAAGGAGGTCAGTATCATTATTCCCATTTTTCAGATGGAGGAAACTAAGGCACAGGGAGGTAAGAGTAGGAAAGTTATATCACCTCTGAATTTTGCAATGGTGCGACCACTGCTGGAATTCTGTGTCCAGTTCTGGTGCCCACAGTTCTACAAGGATGTTGATAAATTGGTAGAGTTGTGAGAAGAGCGATGAGAATGATTAAAAAGCAATAAAGAGTCCTGTGGCACCTTAAAGATGGAGCATGTATGCTCCAATACATCTATTAGTCTTTGAGGTGCCACAGGACTCTTTGTTACTTTTTACAGATCCAGACTAACACGGCTACCCCTCTGATACGAGAATGATTAAGAGATTGGAAAACATGTCTTTATAGTGATGGACTCAAGGAGCTCAATCTATTTAGCTTAAAAAAGAGAAGCTTAAGGAACGAATTGATCTTAGTTTATAAGAACCTACATTGGGAACAAATATTTAATAATGGGCTTTTCCGTCTAGAATAGGAAGTGTAACAAGATCCAGTGGCTGGAAGTTGAAGCTAGACAAATTCAGATTAGAAATATGGTGTACATTTTTAACAGTGAGGGTAATTAATCATTGGAACAATTTACTGGGGTGGTGGTGGATTACTGGCAATTTTAAAATCAAGATTATATATTTTTTTTTTGTAAAAAAAATGTACTTTAGTTGAAACAGGAATTGTTTTGAGGAAGTTCTATGATCTGTATTATGCAGGAGGTCAGACTAGATAATTATACTGGTCCATTCTGGCTTTGAATCTATGAAGTGTCTTGCTTAAGGTCACTCAACAGCAGAACCAGGAATAGAATCCAGGTCTCATGAGTTCTAGTCCATGGTTCTAACCACTAGGCCCTAACGAGATGAAGGATTAGTGTCGTTCCATGTCCATTCAGGCTCTGGCATGTATGTTAAAACTGAGCACCAGGATGCCAGTTAGACCAACTTTGCTGGTTTCAATTCACATGGGCCCCTATCTGCTAGGAAGTAGACTGAAATAATCAAATAACTTCCCCTAGTTATTGGGGATTCATCTAAGGGCAATGGTGTCTACCTGCCATTCCTATAAGCATATGCTGGATTTGAACTGATAACCTAGAAACAAATGCTTATCCATCTTACACCAAGAGCACCTGAGACATTTGCTTTTCCTGGACCAGGATTCTGCATTGTTTCTACTCCTAAATTATATCTTTTTGCCTCTGCCATTATAAAAATAGCCACAGTTTCTAATATTCCACATTGCTTATCCAACTTGAAGGGACATGGAGTCTCCGGATGCCCATATCTCTCCATTTTCAGCTAGAGGCATGAGTTGGAAGCTAGTCTAGGAAAGGAGACTGGTGACTTTTTAAAAACAAGAACAACTGTGTTTAATTTTTCGTATATAAAAGAATCGAATGTTTACTCAAGAAGGAATTTGGGGCCTTTTGTGTGCTTTTTGTTTTATGTTTTTTTTTCCTTTTAGATAAAGGGAAGCCACACTGCTGTTCTTAGGCAAAGTAGTTTTATGAGGAAACTCTCTCAGGATTGAAGAACTATTCCCCAATGCTTAAGCATTATTCTTTATAATTATGGATATTTTTTCCTCCAAAATATTTTTTTAAGTAGCTGACATTTCAAAGGCTTTCAGTTCTGTGTGTCATTATCAAATAATCTTTTTTGTACTTGGCTGTTTATTATTGGATTGCAACAACGATAAAGCTCTAGGGGTTTTGTCTCCTTTGGTATGTTAATTAGCCATTTTCTCTTTGATCTTTTTCTTACTGAAAAGAGTGAAAAGCTATCTCTGTAGGGAATCTTACTGATGTACATTCATCCCCTCATCTCCATAATCTCAGGATCAGAGGGAGACAACAATTTCACTGCTGAATGAGGTTGCTATAGGCTTTAGTTATAATGTACTCTGCTTCTAAATAATCCCACCACCATTTATATTCGGAATATTGAAGAGGAAACCTCTGAGAACAAAAAATGCAAAAATAATTCATTTAAAACTGAAACTACCTTCATTAACTTAACTTTTGCTTCACATTTAAAACTCATGCATATGCCGTAAGCCTCTTTCTTTTTCCTGTTGACTTGATTATTTTCAGTAGTCACAGTAATGAAATATAGGATGGATGCCTAGAAAATAGGATGATTATCAAAAGAACTTCTTGAGCACTGGATTGCAGAATAGCCTTCCAACAAAAGTGGTGAAAGTTGTATTGCTTGGGACGTTTGAAGGAGACTGGGCATACGTATGCAGGGCTGTCACGCTGAGGAGAAAATGTGTATGAGGTTTTCAATCTCTCAGTGCAACATCTATAACAAAATCCTTCATGTTTCAGTGAGATACTTTAAAAACTGCAGTAAAAATATGCCATTGAGGGAGTTGGAACAGATCTACTGTATGGAACAATCCTGCAGTGGCAAGGGGATAGAGCTGCTAGATATTTTCCATATACAATTTCTCTGAGCATGACCATACATTCCCACAGGAAAATGTGTGGGAGTAGAGAATTTACGAGAAAATCTCATTGCAGAGATTCCTAGCTAGTTTCCTGCAGCCATTTGTGTCAGTTACCGATCATCCTTGTGTGTGTGAAGGGATAGGCTAAAGAATGGGTTAGATGCCTGGCTTTCTAGCCATGTGGAGCTCAAAGATCCATTGGGAATTCTGTCCTTCTTTAGTAGATGTAATAGTAGTGTGTACCTCTAAGGTTCCTGTATTATATATTCTGCTCAGACCATTTACACAGGAAATAGTAGAGTGAAATCTGAGTAAGTGGAGTGCAAAAGTGCCAGCAGTGTGGGTTTTTTTTATTGATTTCTCCCCAACATTGGCATTTGGGCATTGTTAGCGACAGACATCACAACACCCATTTCCCCTGTCATATTGTGTTTTGGTCAAGGTTAAGGGGCCCAGAGAGGCACGTAAGATTACAGCAGAGGAGAGCTTTATTATGAAATGACACAGAAGAATCAGCAGTACTTCTGCTGCAGTGAGACTTACCTTGTTAACTCTAAATGCCTACAAGCATATCTTGCACAGGAACATCCTTTCTGGTGTCCTTATGACTTCTTTAACAGTTTTTCTCCACCTGCGGGGGTTGTGAAAGGCAAGTGGTGTGTGTGTGTGTGTGTGTGCACGCATGTGTAACACAACAGCACTGAAAAATATATTACAATCTAAAGAAAATAAAATCTTGCTCTCTTGCTTTGCACATACCCTTACTCTTCAAGGCAGGGGTGTGTACAAAGAGGGGGCAAGAAGGGGCACGGCCCCCCAATAAATGGCGGGGGCAGAAACTTCTCTGGCCCCAGAGCTGAAGAGGGGCGAGCAAGCTTCTCCAGCCCCAGGGCCAAAGTTGGAGCTGACAGCTCCTTCAGCCCCGTGGCTGCGACAGGGAGGGAGTGCTCCTCCGGCCCCGGGTCTGCTCTGGTTGGGCTGGAGAAGCTCTCTACCTCTCCCCACCACGGCTGTGAGGCTGGAAGTGCTCGTTCTCCCCACATCAGCCCCGAGGCTGGAGGAGCTCTGTGAACCCTCTATAGCCAAGTAATTGTGCATACGCTTGTTCAGATGGCTCCACAGCGTATGGATTTTGTTGAAATGATGAGTGTACTGCTGTTTATTTCTATGCATATGATGTATGCGTGTGTTGATATTGTTTGATGTGTATAATATGTGTGTGTTTAACGTACCCCTCCAAGAGCGGTCACATTTAAATTCCTGCGCCCGTCCCTGATTAAATCACGTATTATTTGTCAACCTCTTGAAACACACACAGGAATTAAATTCAAGCTGATCATTCTTATCATTGATACGTTTTTACTCCGACTTGTATAGCAAATGTAAGGGGGTCATGAAAAATGTTGACGTTGAATAAGGGTTGCCAACCTGAGAGGGTTGAGAAACACTGATATAAATCAAAATCTGATTCTAAACAAGGCTAATTGTCAAAATGCCCACTGAGTTAATGTTAAATGTTAACTTTAACCAGTTCACCTATAATACCTGAATCTCTGAGCTTGCTGGAAGCATTATACTTCCCAGCCAGCCATCTCTATTAGCACACTGGGTTTCTTTATTTACTTCTTTGCTTTAACTTTAGCCTTAACTTGCCCATTTGTCTTTGCTAACTCTGGACTGGCTATTTTCTTTCTTCTTCTCTTTGTCTCTATACTTGACCATTTTCCCCCTTTTCCTTTCTTTTATCTGCTTGTCTTTTGCCATCTTTCAGCATTCTCTAGCCCAGAGTAGCCCAGGCTGATCCCTTGACCAATATGGCAATCCTCTTCTGCATCACCATGTCCATAATAAGATGTATCAATATAACCAGTAAAGCTCTCATTACAACCTTGGCCATGGACCATGTGAAACTTGAGTCTTTGGGAGGGAAGCTCCTTCTTCCTGATTTCTGCAGTAGCTCTGTAAGGAGTGGAACATTTTAAACCCCCGAGTGGGACCAGAGACTCTGCATGTTTTCTGAGTGGGGGCTTTACCTGCTGTGACATTATTGACATGAACTGTGACCGTATACATCATTGTTGCAACCAAGATCCTATAGTTTCACCAAATCTTGTACAAAGGAGGTCAAGAAGGTGCCTATTAAAAGGTTCTAATTTGCTGGTTATGATTATGCTGTTGGTATGTGTGTATCATTTTTGTATTTGAAGTTATGAATATTGGCTATGTACTTGTATCTCAATGTATTTCATTCTAAGTAGCACCATTCACTGGTGCTACTTAGAATGAAATACATTGAGATACAATGTACATTAAGTGTACATAGAATGAAATACATTGAGATACATTAAGTGCCCAATCAAGAAACACTTAACTGACAATACACCTTGGGAGATTCCAATCCACATATGAGGAGCCTCCATGGGGATGTTCAAGGTAGCATGTAAGCAATGGCTGCTCTACCTGTAAAGAACTGAGTCATGCACGGACATGTGACTTGCCCATGTGACTCCAAACTCCACCTTGCAGCTGTGATTTTCCTCAGTAAGAACAAAGGGGTCCTTCCACATGGCAGAGAATATAAAAGGCCCTGGAAACCCCTCAATTTTGTCTTCAATCCTGCTTCTTACCTCTGGAGGAACTTTGCTACAAACTGAAGCTCTGAACAAAGGATTGAATGACCCATCCAAGCTGTGGATGTACTCCAGAGACTTGATTTGAACCTGCAGTTTATTCCATCACTGCTACAAGTCTGAACCAAGAACTTGGCCATTACTGTACGTAATTGATTTCATTTAACCAATTTTAGCTCTCATCTATATTTCTTTCTTTTTATGAAAAAATCTTTAGATTTTAGATTCTAAAGAATTGGCAACAGCATGATTTGTGGGTAAGGTCTGACTTGTATATTGACCTGGGTCTGGGGCTTGGTCCTTTGGGATCGGGAGAACCCTTTTTCTTTTACTGGGGTATTGGTTTTCATAACCATTCATTCCCATAAGGAGTGGCCCTGATGGTGATACTGGGAAACTGGAGTGTCTAAGGGAATTACTTGTATGTTCTGGTTAGCCAGTGGGGTAACACCAAAGTCCTCTCTGTTTGGCTGGTTTGGTGCCTTACTAGTAAAGGAACTCCAGCTTTGGACTGTAACTGCCCTGCTCTAAGCAATTTGTCCTGAACTGATACTCTCAGTAATGTCCCACCAGAGGCCGCTTTGTTAAACCTGCCCTTGCAGCCCTTTCCAGAGTACTTAGTAGCTCACTCTCCTTCAGCTCATACCTTTCTGTAGTACAATGGGAAATTGAGAAACCTGAGCTTTTATCAATAGCTGGTCCTAGACCCCACTCACCTGGTTTCTCTCTCTCATTTGGGAAAAAAAAAGATGGCAAGAATTATGAATTCCAGCAATGGGACTCAAGAGTTGTCTCTTCTTTTCAGCTTGTCCTGGCCAGTCCCTCTCTCTTCTCCTTTAGTCTATTTAGTAATTAGTATGTAAGGCTATGTCTACACTACCGACCTTACAGCAGCACAGCTGTACCTCTGCAGCTGCACCGCTGTAATGTCTCCTGTTTAGCTGCTCTGTGCTGATGGAAGAGAGCTCTCCCGCTGGCATACGAGCAGTGGTAGCTATGTCAGTAGGACAGCGTCCTCCACACCGACGCTTTTGTCGGTGAAACTTATGTCAGACAGGGTGGTGTAGACAGAGCCTAAGATACTTATAGGCCCTGCTTTACCAGTTATCTGATCAACTCACATACCATGATGTATGTCAGGGCCGGCTCTAGGCACCAGCAAAACAAACTGGTGCTTGGGGCAGCACATTTTTAGGGGCGGCATGGCCGGCACCAGAATGCCACCCCTAAAAATGTGCCCCGGCCGCCCTAGCTCACCTCCGCTGCTGCTGCCAGGGCGCGCGAAACAGCTGATTCGCATGCCGCTACTCGCCTTCCCTCCCAGGCTCTCAAACCTGGGAGGGAGGGGGAGATCCCAAGTGGCCGTTTCGCGCGCTGCTGCTCCCCCCCCTCCCAGACTTGAGAGCCTGGGAGGGATGGGGAGAAGCGGCGCCCGCGCCGCGGCCACTCGGAGTCTCCCCCTCCCTCCCAGGCTCTCAAACCTGGGCGGGGGGAGGCTCTGAGTGGCCGCGTCACGGGCGCCGCTTCTCCCCCTCCCTCCCTCACTCCTAGGCTTGAGAGCCTGGGGGGAGGAGGCAAGGCTGGGGATTTGGGGAAGGGGCGGAGTTGAGGCGGGGTCGGGGATAATTAAATAAGGGGGGGGCGGCCAAAATTGTTTTTGCTTTGGGCGGCAAAAATCCTAGTGCCGGCCCTGATGTATGTATCCTCAAAACAGGAGGTAAAGCAGTGCTATTATCCCATTTTACAAGTGGGGACCTGAGACACCGGGGGATTAAATGATTTGCTAGGCAGTCTATGGTAGAGGAGGGAATTGAAGCCAGCTCTCCTAAGAGAAATAATGTGAAATCATGACATTTTAGGTTAGCAGGGATTTTTACAATCAGATCTGTGAAAACATTGAGGAACGTAGGGGTCGTATTTTGCAGAAAATAATATTTTAAGCTCCAAAAGCCACACCAAGTAAACTGATGATAATGTTTGTTTTGCTAAATTTCACACTTAAAAGTTCCCCAGCCCTCTCCTTGACCCCTCAGTTCATGGATGACCTCCCCCTGTACACTGCTGTCCATATCCTCTACTACATGGACTGCATGGATCGCTCCCAAGAGATGCTGCCACTGGCTTCCACTGTACCCCTCAGGTTGCCACTGGGGCTGCTTATTATGACTAAACAGATCTATCCTCTTCCCCTGAACCTCTGCAGAGCCCCAGCTTGTGGAAAGACTTCTGTATTCCTGGTGGGAAAGTAGACAACATCTTTTTGGCTTTGTTCCCCTCCCCTTGATGGTTTAGGGCCACTGATCTGGATTTTCTCCTCCTTACCTCCCATCAACATTATGCAGTGAAGGGATGATAGGATATGATTGTTTTATTTTGCTAGATGGGGATGGAGGCCTTGAATTGGGATGGCCACTTGCTTTAGACTTAGCGTAGAGGGAAGGTTGGTAGTGTCACACTAGGCATTTCATGCCAAACTCACCAAGAACAAGGCAGCAGCTATAGATCATAATCTGGAAATCTATAAATAGAAAGAAAATACTGTCCTAGAAAGCTTGGCCCATTAAAATGAATGGATGCATGGCAGCCTGCAGGATAGTTCTTGATCCTATGGATTTATTTAAACCTTTTCCACTTTTCTTGTCCTACGATAATGGTACTTAGATTCCAGCTCTCACCTGCCAGCCTGGGACTGGTCCAGAGACACAGCAGCAACTCACAGGTGTCCTCCTAAGGGCAGCAGCAGCTCATAGGTGTTCTCCTAAGGGCAGCAGCAGCTCATAGGTGTTCTCCTAAGGGCAGCATCAGGCTCTTTCCAACTATTTGTTAGCGGTTTAAATCAGTCTATTTTGAAACACAAATGTGCTGAAGTTGCAAGCAATGGCCAGAGCATGTCAGTCAGAACTGATAAGGCTGAGGGGAGAGCAGCTGGGCATGGCTGTAGTGCCATGCAGACAACCATTTCTGGTCATGTCACTGCTTCAACTTATTGAATCACTGGGGATGGGGGGGAGGGTGGTGTGACATTTTCACTGCTTTATGCTGAGGGTGCAGAAAGGCTGCACGGTGTTTTCATGGAGGTGCTAAAGCGGACACTGATCCTCTCCCCATTTGCTTCACTCACCCAAACGCCTTTCCATTTGCTCAGAAGCAGAGGCAGGAGGAGACCAAATGCTGTATAAGCTGCAGGATGCTACTAATGACAATGACTGCCTAGGGTCAGTGTGGCAAACGTCCGGCTCAGTCCAAATGGATGTGTTTGTGTTTATTCTTACTTCACAGAAACAAACTGGCTTGATAGTATCTGATCCAAAACATCAGGGTTCTGTGCTGACATATGGTAGCATTAAGCAGAGAGGTGAATATCAGCAGCACAGTTTGACTCTCAAGCAGCACCCAAACTTTCCCAAAGTCCCAGTTCAGGAGGATTTGGATCCAGGGGTTCAGGTTCATTCATAACTGGAATGATATATTTAATATCCTTTCTGGATCTCACAGTTGCAGCTTTGTTATTGGTAATGCCCTAATATTTACAAGTGACACAAAAATATCCCCCCTCCCCGCCACCAAGAAAAATGGGGAGAGAATAGTGGACTGTTTTACCTTGTAATTAGCTGTGATGCGCTGGTTACATTTTACAGACCCGATGAAGAACTCTGTATAGCTCAAAAGCTTGTCTCTTCCACCAATAAAAGATATTACCATATACACACACACAATAGGGTATGAGCACAGAATATATACACTGTATTTATCTTACAAACACACACAACCCCCTCCCCCCCATCTTTATTAAAAGCACATTAAGGTTTCAAAGTCAAGCACTCAAAAATTAGGAAATGCCAGAATTCATGTTGCCTTAATTTGCCCCCCTTGTGCATATGCATTGTGCCTCATTCAGTGCACAGGATGGATGGTTCTCACTTAATGAACATTTATTGAATATTTAATTTCTTCTTCTTGTTCCAGGTGTGGCACAATGCTGCATTTACTGCACACTTTTCTCATCCTGATCTGAAGACAGGGCTCTTAATTTCCTCATGGGCTTTTCTATGGTGCTTATCACTATAGGAATTCATTGACAATATGCATATAGAGACCTACGAGGCTGAGAAAGCCATCCAGCTGGAGAGGCCTGCAGTAGCACCATCAGGGGAGGAGGAAATGGCCCCTTCAGAGGGAGGAAGCTGGCTGCTGGTTACTTCTGGGCTCCACCTCTGCTTCCAACCCACCATCCATAGAGATAAAAACTAGTGCTGCCTTGGTTACAAGGGATGAGGAAACTCCCTGTAGGCACGTAGGCTTGCATGGCTGCCCCTCATTGTCAATCTCCAAGGGTGGCCACGCCTCTTTGCTGTCACACACCTGGAATGACAGTCTGTACAGGAGGAAATTAGCTGTCTCTAGGGCTCGAACCCTCAGGCAGGGTAGAGCAGTGAACAGTTCAGGGGCCCAGGCCCTTAGGCAGGGTGGGGCACGAAGCAGTCTAGAACTCCAACCCTCAAGCAGGGTAGAGCAGATAAGGGTCTAGGAGCCCAGCCTTCAGGCAGAGGTGCGCCCAACACAATCTAGGGGGCTGTGGCAAAAGGTGAGCACCCCAACACAGTCTAGGGGGCTCTGGCAAAGAGTGAGCCCCCCAACACAGTCTACAGGGCTCTGGCAAAGGGTGAGCGCCCCAACACAGTCTAGGGGGCTCCGGCAAAGGGTGAGCGCCTCAGCAAGCACAGGTCTTTTAACCTAAGGAGGGGGGGAGTACAGCCACCCCAGAGGAGGGGTGGCAAGGGGAGATGTGGGCCTGCCCAACTCCACCATGTCTCAGCCCAGAGCCCTAACAGTGGCAGAGTGGTCTGCCACTGGGTCAGTGGGGAATCCGTCTGCAACACGCTGACTGTGTCTCCAGTGGCACCACAGCCAGACGGTAGTCTAGTTCCCCTGGGATGGTTCCTATACTTCCCCTCGGGTGGAGTCATCCAAGGGTCATCCTCTGTCTCCCCAGGGTACACTGCGAGCAGCAGTCCCAGCAACTCTTCAGCATCTGGCATGTCTGGCCATACGGGTAGTTTGGGCCCTCCACGGGACAGCAGAAGGCTTCTGCGGGCTCCTGCGTCCGCAGAAGGGAGAACACATCTGGCAGCTCCTCTCCAACTGAGCCACAGGGCCTGCCTTTTATACTTCCTGTTCCTGTCCCATCCCTCTGCTTCCGGCATGGAGAGCATGGCTTTCCAGGTTCCATCCACAAGGGGATGTCTGGCCATTCCTCACTGTCAATCTCCGAGGGTGGCCACACCCCTTCTCTACACTCCCCCAAAGAGGAAGGAGAAACCATGCAACCCCCAGGATGGGAGGATCACAGCCACCAATCCCTAGAGGAAATGAAGGTGGTGGTGGTCAGTGACTCACTTCTAAGGGGGATGGAGTCATCTGTCTGCCTGACATGGCATGGCATCCCAGGAGGTGTGCTGCCCACCAGGGGCCCAGACCTGAGACATTATGGAAGGAATGCCAAAAATCATCTGGACCTCTGACTACTAGTCCACACTAATGATCCTGCCTGGTATGACCCTGAGCAGATCAGAAGTGACTGCAGGACTCTGAGAATGAGGGTGAGGGAGTTGGGAGAGCAGGTGGTGTTCTCTTCGATTCTTCCGGTCAAGGGTAGAGACAGATAGAGGTGAAAGTAAGCCGGTACGGTCCAGTACGGCATCCCCGCAAGAGCCGGTACACCGCCGATCGTACCGGCAAGGGAGCAGCTTCCCCAGGCTGGCAATTTAAAGGGCCCGGGGCTCCAAAGGCCCCACCTCTTCTGGATGAGCTCCCGCCCTCCTCCTCAGGACTCCGGCATACTGGTAAGTCCTTTAAGTTACTTTCAACCCCGGAGACGGACATCTTAGAGGTGAACACATGGCTGTGTGGATGGGGTCACCAGGAGGGCTTCGGCTTCCTTGACCATGGGTTGCTGTTCCAAGAAGATGGATTGCTCAGCAGAGATGGGGTCTACCTATTAAAGAAGGGAAAGAGTATCTTTGGATCCAGACTAGCTGTCAGAAACCATGATGGGGAGGGCCAGGCCTAGCGGTCAGCGCCATGGTGATAAGAGCTGGAATCAGGAGTGCCAAACAAGGTTGGAGCAAGGCTGGAGTGACAGCAAGCCTGGATCAGGACTAGGAATAGGGCTGGAGCGACGGCAAGGGCAAGCTAGGGCTTGGGGAACTGGTTGCCACTATCAGGCAGGGGAGAGTTCCAAGCCCTGGAATGCCATTGAACAGATTGAGCTGCTGTTCCTCTTGAGGTTCTGGCCTGAGGGTCACAAGTCCAGTTCCTTGTGGGTTGGTTGGAGCCTAGGACATGAATGACTCATCAGTGCATGTGGCTTAATCAGCCTCTAGTTCAGGGATGACTCATTACCTGCACTGGTTAACCTACTGGGGCAGACTTTAAATGAGGTTTGATGGAGGCAACAGACAAAAGTCCACAAGTAAGTCCAGAACGTGGCGATCTGGGTGAAGGGTCGGAAGCTGAGGGGAACTTGTACAATCATAGCAGGGAGAAAGGAGAGACAAGAGGGAATATAGAGAGGAAAGCTAATGAACATCTTAGATATCTGTATACTAATGCAAGAAGTATGGAGAATAAACAGGAAGAACTAGAAATACTAGTAAATGATCACAATTGCAACATAACTGGCATCACAGGTGGAATAATACATATGACTGGAATATTGGTATAGAAGGGTACAGTTTGTCCAGGAAGGATAAGCAGGGATAAAGGGGAGGAGGTGTTGTCTTGTGTATCAAAGATGTGTACACTTGCACTGAGGTGAGATAGAAGTGGGAGGCAGACCTGCTGACAGTCTCTGGGCAAGGGTAAAAGGGGTAAAACCCAAAGATGATGTCATGGTAAGGGTCTACTGCAGACTAGCTAACAAGGAACAAGAGATGGATGAGGCTTTTTTTAAACAACAAACAAAGTCAGTGGTGATGGGGGACTACAAGTACCCAGACATCTGTTAGGAAAATAATACAGCAAGGCACAGATTATCCAACAAGTTCTTGAAATGCATTGGAGATAACTTTTTATTACAGAAGGTGGAGAAAGTGACTATGGGGAACACTGTTCTAGAGTTGATTCTGACAAATAGAGAGGAATTGATTGAGGATTTGAAGGTAGAAGGCAGCTTGGGTGACATTGATCGTGAAATGATACCATTCATGATTCTAAGGAATGGTAGGAGGAAAACAGCAAAATAAAGACAATGGACTTCAAGAAAATAGACTTTAGCAAACTCAGAGAATTGGTAAGTAAGATCCCATGGGAACAGGGGCGGCTCTAGCTTTTTTGCCGCCCCAAGCATGGCAGTCAGGCGACTTTCGGCGGCATGCCTGCTGGAGGTCCGCCGATCCCGCGGCTTCACGCCGAATTGCCGCCGAATCCACGGGACCGGCGGACCTCCTGCAGGCAAGCTGCCAAAGGCAGCCTGACTGCTGCCCTCATGGCGACCAGCAGGCCACCCCCCAAGGCTTGCCGCCCGACGCGCTTGGAGCACTGGTGCCTGGAGCCGCCGCTGCATGGGAAGCAACTCTAAGGGGAAAAAAAGTTCAGAAGAGTTGGCAGTGTTTTTGAAGAGATATTATTAAAGGCACAAAATCAAACTATCCCAATGTGTAAGAAAGATAGAAGTATGGTAAGAGACCACCCTGGCTTAACTAGGAGATTTCAAAGACCTGAAACTCAAAAGAGTCATACTAAAGTGGAAATTAGGTCAAATTATGAAGGATGAATATAAAAAAACAAGACCGGCACAAAACAATAGTAAAGTAGCTAGGGACATAAAAAGTAACAAGAAAACATTTTACAAATATATTAGAACAAGAGGAAGACCAAAGACAGGGTTGGCCCATTATTTAATTAGAAGGGAGAGACAATAACAGAAAACGCATCAATGGCTGAAGTGCTAAAGTGCCTTTTTTGTTTCAATTTTTACCAAAAAGGTTAACAGCGATCAGAGGACTAACACAGTGAACATCAATGTAAATGGGGTAGGATCTGATGCTGACATAGGGAAAGAACAAGTTAAAAATTACTTAGACAAGTTAGATGTGTTTAAGTCAGCAGGGCATTGAATACACATCTAGAATACTTAAGGAAATGGCTGACGAGATCTCTCAGCCATTAGCGATTATCTTTGAGAACTCCTGGAGGACGGGAGAGATCCCAGAGGACTGGAAAAGGGGAAATATAGTACCTATCTATAAAGAGGGGAATAAGGATAGCCCGGGGAATTATAGATCAGTCAGTTTGACTTCAGTTCCCTGAAGGATAATGGAGCAAATAATCAAACAACCAATTTGTAAGCACTGAGAAGATAATAAGGTGATAAGTAACAGTCAACATGGATTTGTCAAACCAACTGAATGTCCTTCTTTGACACTTGTGGATGGGGGGAAACAGTAGAGGTGATATATCTCGACTTTAGTAAGGCTCTTGATACTGTTTCACATGACTTTCTCATAAGCAAATTAGATAAATATAGCCTAGACAAAACAATTATAAGGTGGGTGCATAACTGGTTGGAAAACTGTACTCAGAGAGTAGTTATCAATGGTTCACAGTCAAGCTGGAAGGGCATATTGAAGGGGGTCCAGTAAGTACCCTGGCGGGCCGGGCCAGTTTATTTACCTGCCGTGTCCGCAGGTTCGGCTGATCGCGGTTCCCACTGGTGGGAAGCCGCAGCCAGCACATTCCTCAGCCCACGCCACTTCCCACCGCCCCCATTGGCCTGGAGCGGCGAACCACGGCCAGTGGGAGCCGCGATTGGCTGAACCCGTGGATGGTGGCAGGTAAACAAACTGGCCCGGCCTGCCATGGTGCTTACCCTGGTGAGCCGCGTGCCAGAGGTTGCCGACCCCTGGCATAGAGAGTACATTTATTAAGTTTGTGAATGATACCAAGCTGGGAGGGGTTGCAAGTGCTTTATGATTAAAATTCAAAATGATCTTGACAAACTGGAGAAATGGTCTGAAATAAATAGAATGAAATGCAATAAGGACCAATGCAAAAAACTCCACTTAGGAAGGAACAATGAATTGCACAAATATAAAATGGGAAATGACTGTCTAGGTAGGAATAGTGCAGAAAAGGATTGGGAGGTTACAGTGGATCACAAACTAAATATGAATCAACAGTGTAATACTGTTGCAAAAAAGTGAACACCATTCTGAGATGTATTAGCAGGAGTGTTGTAAGCAAGACATGAGAAATAATTCTTCCATTCTACTCAGCATTGATAAGGCCTCAACTGGAGTATTGTGGCCAGTTCTGGGCACCACACTTTGGGAAGGAAGTGGGCAAATTGGAGAAAGTCCAGAGGAGAGCAAGAAAAATGATTAAAGGTTTAGAAAACATGACATAGGAGGAAAGATTGAAAAAATTGAGTTTGTTTAGTCTGGAGAAGAGAAGACTGAGGGGGGACATGATAGTCTTCAAGTACGTAAAAGCTTGTTATGAAGAGGACAGTGATAAATTGTTCTTATCCCTGAGGACAGCAAAGAAGTAATGGGCTTAAATTGCAGCAAGGGAGATTTAGGTTAGATATTAAGACAACCTTCCTAACTGTCAGGGTAGTTAAGTGCTGGAATAAATTGCCTAGGGAGGTTGTGGAATCTCCGGCATTGGAGGTTTTTAAGATCAGGTTAGACAAACACCTGTCAGGGATGGTCTAGATAATACTTCATCCTTTCTGAGTGCAGGGACTGAATTAGCTGAGCTACTGAGGGCCCTTGCAGTCCTACATTTCTATGATTGTATGATAGTATCTGTGTTCTTCACAAACATACGTTAATGTATCTTTACAGCATGCTTGTGAGATAAGGGGGTGATATTAGCCCAGTGTTACAGATGGGGAACTGAGGCATAGAAAGATTAAGCTCAAAAGTATCCACTATTTTTGGGTGCCCAATCTGAGATGACTAGGATTGGGTTTTTCCAGAATACTTAATACTGTATATTCCTCTTTAACTGACACCCTATTATCCAAACATCTGCATTATCTGAATCCCTTCCTTGTCCCCTTGTAGCTCATGCTGAGGGACAAGGAAGGGAATCGGACAATGCCAGTTGGATAATAGAGCAGAGACCTTGGCAAGGACTATGAGGATGAGCCCCTAGCCACAGGGAAGGCCACCCTGCTGCTGAATGGATCCGATGGCAGTGCAGGGAGCCCACTGTAGCTCTGCTGTCACAGGAGTGAGTGGAGCCATAATAGCAGAGCTGCAGAGGGCTTCCTGTAATGCTGCAATGCCCATGATACCCGATCCTTGCAGGAGAAAGATGCAGGGATGGCTGCGGTCCTGATGGGGCAAAGCAGAGTCCTGGACAGAGGTCCCCACTCTGCCCTGCCAGGACTGCAGCCTGCCCCTGCACCTTGTGCCTGCAGGTGTCACTGGCCCTGCAGCAGTGCATGGAGCCCTTGGTAGCCCTACTGCCATGGACGTGAGTGAGCAGGGCAGAGCAGAGAACCCCCCTGGCTGGGACTTCTGGGAGGAAGAGGAGTCCCCATCTGCAGGGGAGGCCACCATACTGCTGGATGACTGAATGGCTAAATAGCTCCTGCCCTCTTAGTTATCCAAACTCCCAATTATCTGAATAAAATCTGTGTCCCCCGTGCTATTCGGATAATCTGGAGTATACTATAATATAGCACATTATATAGACGCAGCTGTGAGTGTTCGGCACTTCTGCAAATCAGACAGTAGGTCTCAAGTCAGGAACCAAAAATAAAATAAAATAATGAGGACTACACCATTAATGGCCATCTGTGAAAAGTTTGGTTGAAGTGAATTGCCCAGCATCATGTGGGGACTTTGTGTCAAGAAGCAGGGATAAAAAATCCAATTCTCCGGGGCAGCATTCAACTGCCCTAACCATGATACAGTTGTTTTTCTTCCTGCAGTCCCCTGCCTCAATCACTGAACACCTTCCAACTTCTGCAACAAATGAGGCAGGGGTCCTACAGACAACAGCCACCTTCCTTACCCTATCCTGGTTCATCCACAGAGCAGGTCCATCCCCTGCACAGAATGAGGCAGGAGTCCTGGATTGTCACATAATTAAGGACTGAATTATAAAGCCTACCTACAAGAGGTCTGAATTAAGGTTACACATTCAGTTTTATATTTGGCATTTCCTAACTTTAATGATATTCTTTTAAAGTATTTTAGGAGATTACATATATATTTTTTCAAATGAGAAAGAACAAATTTGGTATCTGCTTACTTCTAAATTCATGCCCTGGTCTCTTTATTCTTTATTTTGCTTTTTTCCACAAAGGAACACACTCATCAATTAATTACTATATTTTAATCTGAAGGGTACCAAAGCCTAAAGTCCACATAGCAAAATGAAGGAATGGGGGCCAGTCTGAATGGAGTAGCACTCTCCTGGAAACTTTTAATTTATAGGATTGCTTCAGATTAAGTTCATAATCTGCTCTGAGTCTCACCTCCATTGGAAATAGACAGTGTAGCCAACAGGCTAAATATTAGGCTAAATCCTGTGCTTCGGTTTCCCAATCTGTAAAATAGAAATTATGATACTGACCACCTTTGTAAAGCACCTTGAGATCTATGAATGAAAAGTGCTATGTAAGAGCTGGTATTATTACTTTTATCACATGGAGGAGAGATGTGCTGCTGCTGAACATGCTTAGCAGATAGGTCCCTAGGCAGGAAATGCATGGCACACTCCCTGGACTGTCATCTGAACTCTGAGCAGTCACCTGCACCCACATCCCCTTCCACACAGGAGTGCAACACTTGGAGAGGACGTGCTGGGTGGAGATCGGGCCTTTCTGGAGCAATGGTGCTGAGCCCTGATCCATAGTATGGTAATGTAGTGCTCAGCAGACACTGGCCAGAAAAATATGTATACTATGTGGGAGTGGGCCTGTAGCCAATACTGCAGCCGCTTTACTACCAGCCTCTTAGGATGAGAAGTCGCACAGCACCAACCTACATAGTCCTTAGTGACTCCCGTAATTAAACATTGATATTCCCATGCCGGACTGAGTCCTTAGACAGAGATCCCCTGTTTTGCTGAGTTCCTATAGCCCAGTGAATGGCTGACAAAACAATATAAATACAAAAAGAATCTGGAGTGATTTATAAATGTAGAGTGAAGATTACTGATCTGATACATGTTACTGTACATTGTAACACATCCTAGTTTCCATGCTACTTACTTAACTTTCAAATCAATTCCTCTCTGTGTGTTTGTGAGGGAGATGCCTTGTGAGTCATTCTAATGCTGTAGACTACATCAGAAAGACATCCTCTAGGTGCTTTCTTTCCTTTCTGACTTCCAAACCTCCATTTTTATCTGGCATGTATCTATATATAAAATCATTGTAAAAACCCTCCAACAGCTGACTGTGAAAGAAAACTCTTCTGTGAGTGCTCCACTGAAGTCTGCTTTCAGAGCACAGTGCGGTGTCGGAACAGGTAGGCACTAGCCTGCCTTAGATGGGCAGCATCGCTGACGGGACTTTTAACGACCCAGTTGGCAGTGCTGACCAGAGCTGCTAGGGTCCCTGGGTGAAGAGCAAGGCAACCCAGTGCCTTAGATGCAGCGACCCAGTACTGGGTCAGGACCCGAACTTTGAAAAACACTGGGCTAGGCATCAGAAGACCTAGGATCTAGCCCTAGCTCTGTTGCTGTTTTGATGTATGGTCCTAGCCAAGTCACTATAGGTATGTCTATAATGCACACTAAGCCTGAGTCTGTGAGACTTGGGCTTGTAGACTCGGTGTTTCCAAGCCTTCCCTTGAGAATCCACAATGCATTGTAAACCTGGGTTTACAATAGCTGGACCCACATCTAACAACGATGCTAATGCATCCACACTGCACCACGCAGGCCCTCTGACTCGGGTCTGTGGCTTGATATGAGTCCACACTGTACAACTGACAGTGCTAGGACCTGAATCACAGTGGGACTTGGGCCTTGATCCACTCCACTAGCAGGAACCTAGAACTCGGGTCCTGCATGCTTGCTGATCTGAGGCAGGCTGATTGTGTGTGGACAGAAGGGGGACCTGGGCTCAAACCTGAGTCAGAACTGGAGCTTATTGTGCAGTGTAGACATACCCTTAGTATTCTCAGTGCTTCATCACCCTAAGCTGTAAAATGGGGATGATAGTACTTTCCTGGTTCTGGAAAATGCTTTAAAATTATCAGATTAAAGCTGGTAGATAAATTCAAAGTATTATTATAGACATTTACCATAAGTAATAAAGAAGAATATCAGAGCCAACTGAAACCGTAAAGAGTATTTAGGTAGGCACAGTGTACCACAATTACCTGATTTGAAAATTGACCAGGACACTGCTGGTAATACTGCTATTTTTACGGAAAGTGCTGTGGAGCATTTAAATGACCTTAAGGGATCTGGACATTTGCTTTAGGTCTAAATCTGAAAAATGGCACAGCAGGTAGAACAATTAGGACTTTTAAAACTAGACTGGATAAAACACTAAAATATGTATTGCATGTAACAAGCTCATGCTGACAAGAAGATGCACTCAATAACCTAACAGGTCTTCTATGGCCTGATTTCTATGATTCTATGGAGGCCCCTATGGTTTTGTCTACACAAACTTGCACTGATTTCATTAAGCCAGTTTTCAGGCTATGTGTATGGACTCATAGGTGCTGATTCCATGGAAAAAAAATGATGGGTGCTTAGCATCCACTGGCAGTCCCCCTATCAGTGCCTCCCTCTCTCCCCAGTGCCTCCCACCCGCTGGCAGCCCCGCCGATCAGCACCTCCCCCTCCTCCTGCACCTCCCGCCCACTGCAATCAGCTGTTCCGCAGCATGCAGGAGGCACTGGAGGGGAGGGGAGGAGTGAGGGCTGGGCATGCTCGGGTTAGGAGGCGGAACAGGGTGGGAAGAAGCAGGGAAGAGGCGGGATTGGGGTGGAGCAGGGGCGGGAAGAGGCAGAGTGGGGATGGGTCCCAGGGCCACCCAGAGGATTCAGGGGGCCTCGGGTCTTCGGCGGTGGGGGTCCTTCCACTCTGGGTCTTCGGGGCACTTTGGCAGCGGGTCCCGGAGCGAGTGAAGGACCCGCCGCCAAACTGCCGCTGAAGACACGGAGCAGAAGAAACCCTCGCTGCTGAACTGCCGCTGAAGACACGGAGCAGAAGAAGCCCTCGCTGCTGAATTGCCACTGAAGACCCGGAGCAGAAGAAGCTCCAGGTCTTCAGCAGCGGGTCCTTCACTCGCTCCAGGTGTGTTCAGCGGCACTGAAGGACCTGGCGCTGAAGACCCACCGAAAACTCTCGTGGGGGCCCCTGCAGGGCCCGGGGCCTGGGGCAAATTGCCTCACTTGCCACCCCCTCTGGGCAGCCCTCTGGGGCAGAGCCAGCGGGGAGCACTCCTTGGCACATTAGAAACTCGGCGAGTATGTATGGACTCATATTTCATAGGATGTAAGGCTGGAAGAGACCTCCGAAGTCATTTGGCCAGCCCACTGCCCTGAGGCAGCACTAAGTACACTTATGCCATCCCCAGCAGGTGTTTGTCTGACCTGTTTTTAAAAACCTCCAATGACAGAGATTCCACATCCACCCTTGGAAGACTATTCCAGTGCTTAACTATCCTTACAGTTAGAAAGATTTCCTAGTATCTAACCGAAATCTCCTCTGCTGTAGATTGATCCAATTATTTCTTGTCCTATCTTCAGTGGGCATGGAGAACAATTGATCACCGTCCTCTTTATAACAGCCCTTAACATATTTGAAGTCTGTTATTAGGTTCCCCCCCGCCCCAGTCTTCTTTTTTCAAGACTAAACATGCCCAGAACATACCTTCCTTCATAGGCCAGGTTTTCAGAATAGAAGTGGCTAATGTTGTTATGCTAAAATCAGTTTGTTACCATACTGATTCTGTGCTTGGGTCACCTTATGCTAATTTTACAGTAAAATAATTCTGTTGTGCCTGTGTGCAAGAAGAGAATCAGGACCACAAAGAAAGGCAGACGATGGAAATGATATGAAGAAAATATGAGGAATAATATGAGCCAACTAAAATATCTGTAGACAAATGCAAGAACAAGGGAAACAAAGGAGAGGAATTAAAACTAGTATGAATTGAGGGTGATTACGATCTTGCAGAGATGTGGCGGGATAGCGATTGAAAGTAGAATGGCAGGCTTTTCTGCATGCATGTAGTAATTGAGGCTGGGATTGAGGCTCATTTTGAAAATCCCAGCCTACATGCCTAGCTGAGCACAGTTCAAATACAATAGAGGATTTGTGCACACACGTTGGGTATTGGCATATATAAATTAGGCACACACAAGTGTATGGCTACAATTGCATTGCTAACTTGGAAAATCTGTTTCGTAGTGATTAAGGTGAAACCAGAGCAGTATAAAAATTCACCAGTGAGGCAGAAGGCTGGGACACTGTAATTAAGGCCTAATAAAGGGCAGCTCTCTTATAAAAGCTTTCTTGCATTATTTAGTAACTGTCTTGACACAGAATGAGCCTGCAGGGAGACAATATTTTCTTGCAGGAAGATGTGGAAGCTCACTGGGCCCAATGGTAGACAATGGCAGACTATCCTAGTGGGTCTCAGATACAGAGCAAGAGCATTTTAATTAGCCTCTAGCTATATGGGGTGATGACTGGACCAGGATAGAGCTCTAGTTACTGTACCTCCAATATCTATGCCAAGGGGGGTGATCAGGTCTAGAGAGTGTCCAGCTGAGTTGCATAGGTCTGCAGACTGTTCAGGAGGGCATGGTTGCCCTCCTGGGCAGAAAGTCCACAGCAATATTAACAGCACGGAGCTAATCTTCTCAAGTTTACCATGCCTAAGACTAATCTTACAAGATAAATTAATTACATATATCATTATTTATTTACCCAAAATGAATATAAAGGGAAATAAAAATAAAAAGAGAGAGGTGCTTCTATGTTAGGAATAAAGCCAAGTTGTGCAAATGTTCTTCTAATTCTCCTATACCAGTTTTCAAAAAGTTATGTCTAGTTGGTGATTATTTATATTTTTTAAAATAAGGATAATTAAAACAGTAAGTAATGAGGTGGTGGGAGGATTACATGTTCCTCCTCCTATTCCTTGGATGGAAATCAGAGGCTTCAAATGCTAGTGTAAAAGATAAAAGGCTTGTTGTGTTGGCAACTTTACAATGGTTTTTCAAGCCTGTCAGATAGTCCTGCTGTGGCATCAGTCATTGTTCTTCTGGCTGCCATATTCTTCTCTGATTTGATTAGGAAGATTCTATCATTATTTAAATTATTTTCCCTTCCTAAATTAAATTGACAATAAGAATCTGCAGATCATTGTCTTTAAGTGAGAGAATCCATCTATTATTTATTAACATCTTCTAGCCCTGTCATTGCTACACCTCTTACAGAGAAACTCAACACACTATCCCTGGCAATAAAAATAAAATACATAAAAATGCTACCTTGTATTGAACTAAAGTATTGGAAATGCAAAGCTCTACCTTGATGTTGGGAGCAAGGGGGGGAGGGCGTATGTTTGTGTTACTGCAGTCAAGAAACAGAACCAATTCTTTTCAAAGTAATTGGCTTCCTGCTGTCATAAGTTCTGAGAAAAGTTTGACATGTTTGTGTTTAGCTGTGTACTCATGTTGTAGTTACGCATAATAATGCACTGTCCATATTGGACAGATGAACTTCCTCAATCAAAAGTGAAATATGCAATGTCTCTCCAGCAATCCACATACCAAGCCAAGTGTGGGTGTGTTGCGCAATATATAGCCTCTCTGTGTGTGTGTGTGCCTTTAAGCTATTTCCGTTGGGAACAGGGCTGTGAAATCTCTATGTGGCTAAGTGAAGAAGAAGTAAATAGAATTCTGAAAGAGTTCAGCTACAAGGTTTACAATAGAGAGTGCTGAAATCCTCGCTTGGAAGAGTTTGGAAAGGAGGCATGCCCTCAAAGCAACTCTAATTCTTTATCTCAGTCTAGGGGTTCAGAAATAGATTTCCCACACCATCTGGCAGGAAAAAAAATACTGTAACAGGCTGAGACTGTAGAGAGGAAACAAGTCATTGACCAAAGGTTTTTCACTCAAGCATCATTGAATAGCTATCAGCCTCCTTCCCATCCTGGAGTGCTCAGATTACTCAGTGAACCTCTTCATCAAAGTACAAAATTCAAGGATGCATGTATATGTGCAGGAGGGTGTGGGTTAGGCTTTAAAATAAAGCGATCGATGGCTGTAGTTGAAAAAGAAGTCTGGTTAGTTACACTAAAACAGCATGTGACAAACAATACGCAAGAATAGCTGGAGTTTTGCATTAAATCACAAGGCAATTATAATCAAAGGGAGCCTGGCTAAATGTGATATGAAATCCTGAAATTCCCTTGGGATAACATAGCCCTGTAGGTCTCTTCCTGACTCATGAGTCTGCATCACATAGAAAGAGGAAAATAGGACACATTAGCTGATAAAATGTAGATAAAGAACTAATAAACTCCTCACTATTAGTGGTTGACTGTACAATCTAACTCCCTTCTCTTTCTCCTTTGTCATACATGCATTTCTAAAATATTCGGAGGGACAAATTCTCCCCTCCTTTACACCCGAAGTCAATAGAGTTTTGAAATGTAGCTGAAGGCAGAATTTGGATGGAAAAGCATGGCTTACTTGTGCTTATCTATCAGTCAAAGCACAGTGTCTGTGCTTGGCAAGTGATAAGTCATAATAACAATAACTCATAATAATCTGTCTTTGCAACAGGTTTATTTTGCACATGATTATTGGATTTTCTTCTGTGTGGCTAAAGACAAAGATTGCAATCAAAATAAAATATGGCGATAAATATTCTAGGGAAATGAAAGAAATACAAAGGTGATTAAAAATGATCCTTCTATTTTGAAGACAAACTGTCTAAATATCAGAATAGCTGACAAATATCAAAATATTAAGGGCATGGCTGTTTGTCATATCTACACTGTTTTCTTCATTGTTTTTGCTGCAATTACTCATCTTGTATTGCTTCTGTCTAATATTAATTGTTGTTTAAACGGCACATGACTCATTTAGAGACTGATCCAACATTAACTGAAATCAACAGGAAGATTCCTATTGTCTCCAGTGGGCCTTGGATCTGGCCCTACTTTAATGATTTGGTGCGTGTGAATGTCTACATATATATATAATCAGTGTATATTTCTTAAGCATATGAATACGTTATGGTTTCATGGGCGGCAGGTATCGTAGGCCAAGAGAGGCTGAGCCTCCCCAAACAGTCCTGCCCTGCCAGTGCTCCACACCCAGGTTTCCTCCTGCTTCCCACCACGTTCTTTCTGCATGGTCGGGCTGGGGCTGGGGCTGGGGCTGGGACTAGAGAGGGGTCCAGTCTGAGGTCCGGGACTCCAGGTGGCTGGGGCCATGCTTCCTGCCTGCCTGGAGCTCTGGGGTTGAGGGGGCTGTGTCTCTCACCTGCCTGGTGCTCCGGGGTTGGGAGCCGCACCACTTGCCCACCCGGCGCTCTGGGGCTCAGGGCCCTGGGCATCCCACCAGGCACTCCAGGGCTGCAGGTGCTGGGGGCTGGGCAGCCTGCTCACCTGGTGCTCTGTGGTGGCCGCAGTGGCGGAGCTCTGTGCTCCGGCAGGGGTGGGGCCTCGGGCGTAAGGTGTGGGGCTGGGGACTAGCCTCCCTGAGCCGGCAGTTCACGCGCCGCCCATGAGTTTTGGTTTTCTTTTTACATTGTTAAATACATTGTTAGGTACTTGGGAAAGTTGCCAGATGGGCAACACTGATAATTCAGGCACAGAACTCTTGGCATTTGCAAACTTCCCCTCAGTGCCTGGCCAATTTGCCTATACTTTCACAGAGGGCCCACCTCTAAAGCTGAGAGGATATTTCAGTCTCCTGGTGCAGGGAAATGTTCCACTCTCACCAGAAACTACCAGCAGTGATGCCAGATGCAGCTGAGAGCTGTGTGGGCACTTACCACTAGGAATTGGCTTAAGACCACCAGCATATTTTCTAAAGGCCACACAACAGACATCACAATTTTAGTTCCAAAATTCAGGTCACTACTACTAACCTGCTCTAGATTCCAATTAGTGACCTATGGTAGAGGTGAAAGACTGAATATCCCATTACCAACTCCCTGAGTTCTTCAGTTTCCCAAAGCAATTTTATTTTGCTCCAAGCTTGCTCTTCCAAACTACTGATTTTATATTTTAGCTGAGCACAAGCAGGATTGTAGTCATTAAGTGTAAGCACAGCATTTATTTTATTGTGTAAAAATCAACTCACCCAATACCCAGCACAAAGCCTGGATAATTGAAATTTAAGCACAGTACTCTTTGGGGGTTTAATAATAAAAAAATAATAATAGGGCATAGAATTAATCCCATCACACTCCCATGGGCAATCTGCAGATCTGCAGAACAATTCCTATATGGCAACTATTCCAGCTTGGCCACCATATGAACTCTCCATCTGTACCTCCCCTCCTATACTGTTAGGGGCTATGATGATTTTAGGTGGTGTAGAGAGCTTTGTGCGGTATTTCATCCATATAAATATATTTCCCTCAAGTCCATGCTATGAAATGATTTATGTCAATATTATCCAAATTCAGCAGAACAGAACGTATAAGCCTCAGGAAATCCTTGAAACATCTGAGCTTACTGATCTTCTGACAATTCTGAAAAGTCACAGAGGACTGAGGAGGTAGTATAATGTACCAATCCTCAAAAAGGAGAGACAGCTGATTCTGGCAATGGCTGTTGGGGGAGTCTAATTGCTGTCCTTGGTAAAATAATGAACCAACACTCTGAGAAATATCATTAAATATCAGATGATAATGGAATCTGTAAGACAAACTTCGATTTTTCAAAATATGTAATTACAAAATTAGGGCCAGATTCTGAAATCTGATCTATTTGGGCGGATTCCCGAGTTCATATGTAGTCCCAGTGTTACATGCAAGTAAAAGGGTCCACTTGGGTTAATTAGGTTGTAGGATCAGGGCCTCACTGAAGCAAACATTTATGATGGGATACACTATCTCACAAAAATCTTATTTTCAGTATGACTTCCAATTGGCTTGGCTGTGGACAATCTAATGGGGAATGCTAGATGAATGCTAACAAAGAAAGGGATAGATGGAAATACATTGAACTGGGGAAGGTGTACACAGGGGTGCCACATGGTAAGGTGTTATATCCAATCTTACTTAACCTCTTCATTAAGGTCCTGGGAGACTGGGTAAACAACATGTCAGCACAATTCACAGGTGGTACTAAATTGGGAAGCATTGCAAAGATGAGTGTGGACAGAAATAATAAAAAATTGACCCAGAAAGGTTAGAAATATGGGCGGGAAACTAAAACTAACTAAATAAAAGAGAGATGCGGTCTTTGAAAAATGAAAAGTGCGAGCTGATACATCTGGGGAAAAGAATTAAACACAGATCAATGGGGGAGGAAATGGAGAGATGTTGAGCAGCAAAGCTAAAATGTAATTTGGGTTTCATGTGAAGAAACAAGAGGACATGAAAATAATAATAGTCTACATATGGCTCAGGTTGTCACAGCACCTTTAATATTGTGCTCAGTCCTTAAATAACTTCAGCAGGGCCAGGATTTCACCTCTCATTTCTAGAAACATTGAAAAATTAGAGGGAATTCAAAGAAGAACAAGAAGGATTAAAGTGGTGAAAGGATTGATTTATGGGGAAAGAATACATGGCTTAGCAAAATGATAGTTTACTATGGCGATTCAAAATAACAGGATACAACTAATTCAAGGATGCAAACACCAAGAAAGAGAAAAATTAGCTAGAGAGGTATAAGGAAAAATGGGATAATTAGGAAACGGAAAATGCAGATAATACTTTCTGACAATGAGATCTATTAGATTATGGAACAGCCTCCCTCAGGAAGTAATAGACACCTCATCACTTGACATATTTTACATTTTCATAGGATAAAGCAATAACAACAGTAATTTTCAACTCATTTGTATTAGACACTACTTCTTTAGATAGAGGTCTTCTTTTAAAGGGCCACGTCTCTTCCCCTGCTCCCTAGCTTAATATTTATATTTGGTCAAATTATTTGTAGCAAGTAAATTATCAGATTCATTATCCCTTTTTTCCTGTTTGTGAGTCATACTCAAAGCCAATCTTGATTTGTCTGAATGATTTGTATTCATTAAACATATAAGTATTCAGCAAATAGTTTCTGAGAAAAAATTACAAACTACACTTGTTCCTGAACTGTTTACTTCGAATATTTATTACTCATAATGTGGGGACTGGGGATGGGTGGTCAGGCCAAATTGTTAGAGTCAGGAGCCTAGAACCAGAGCCAGGGTCAGAGTCAGGTGCCGAGCCAAAGGGCACAACCGGAGACAAAATCAGGAGTCAAGCCAGGGTTAGGGTGTAGGATCAGGGACCTGAAGTGAGGTAGGAAAGCGGGAACTGGGAACAGAGAGAGCATAAAGAAGGCAAGAACAGGCTGAGAGCCAGGAGCCAGGAACAGGCAGGGCTCAGGAGTCAGGCAAGTAGGCAGGGCCCATAGTAGGAGCCAGCCAGAGATTCAGTTAGCTACTCAGACAACTTCCTGTGCCACTTTCTGGTTTAAATAATATGTCCCAGCCAATTGGTGGGGCTGGACATCTACTTCAATCAGGAGCTTCATGGGCAGGGACCTTTGTGAGCTAGATCTTCACTAGCCCATGGGTAGTGGCCATAGTCTGAGCCCTGCTGCCTGGGAACTTTGAGGGCCGGGTGTGGAGCCTGCAGTCCCTCACACATTATATTGTGATTGGTCATGTCAATCACATGCTATTGAAATGACTGACACTTCTAAATGGGAGAACAATAAGAAGATGATGATTAATGAATGACAAATAACTAATAGTGAGTAACAAATGACAATAGGATGAAGTTCAGAATGCACAAAAATTTTCAAAAAAAAAACCAGCAGCCATCCAAATACTTACAATCAACCAATAAACAAATTTTGTGAATAAGTGCACATCGAACTTGCTATGTTTATTCATGAAAGTATATGCAAATCCTCTTTTGCATTATCCTCCCAACTCTACTGACCTCATACCTTTCCATTGTGCTTTAGCTGCATTCATAAGAAATTTTAGGACAGCATAAAAGTTGACTGTCCTGCCATTTTGTATCTGTGCTGTTTATTTACTATCTCTGGCTAAGCGATTTTATTAGTCCTGAATTTTCCCCTGTTGCCTTTCTGCGTCTTTTTGCAGTTTGATTCTGTCCTCCAGTGTTTGCTGATCCTCCAGTTTTGATCGTGGTTGGGTTTACACCAAAGAAACACTCAACGAAGAAAGACATGAAGCAGCTGTGCAGGATGCAGATACATACTTGTTATTCCGAGTTTAGTTGATCAAAATACCCCCTGGAACCCTCAAAAGAGTCCTGTGCTGGGCTACAAGTAGCAGGAAGTGTCACTGCTTGAAGACTAACTGATGCTTCACCATTGTGACAGAAGCAGCTCCAAGGGCTGCAGTTGGAGGACCACTGCACTAGAAAATACACTGTAGAAGTAAGCTTGCGTTGGCAGTGAGATGGACTAGATCACCTCCTATGTCTTTTATGATTTCATGAAGGATCAATAAGTAAATGATTTACCCCATGGCATTTACGTTAAAAACAATACTCCGCTGTTGAAAGCTGTGGACCCTTTCAAATCACTAGGGCGGGGGTGGGGGAAAAATTAGTTAGAGTTTGATGAAATACCAGCATTTACATACACAAAATTGCCTTTGGTCAGTAATGCTATGAAAAATGTATGGTTATAATTACTAAAAAAGTAGTTGTACAAAAATAAATAATTAAAGAGCTACCAGGAAGATGGTGGAGTAGAGAAAGCTGGGGAAGAAACAGACAAAGCCAGTAGGAGAAGACACCCTTCTTCCTCTCTCCCCCCACAGATCAGACACACTGGGAACAGGGTCCTAGGAGCATTTAAGAGTAAATGGGCCAGACCCTCTCCTGGAAAATCATCATAACTCCACTGATGTCAGTGTGCTCAAAAGTGTTGTCTGGCATTTATATATACACACCAGAGAGAGGGAGAGTGTCCTTCATTTATCAAATAACTAAATCAAATATATATATATATATATGATGGGTAACTTAAAAACACAATAGAGAGGTGATATTTCCAGGAGCTTTGCTTGCTTAAAGAATGAACGATTTGGTTATTTGGTAAATGAAGGACACTCTCCCTCTCTCTGGTATGTCTAAGACACCTGCCACCTGGGGAAGTAGTGTGGTCCAGTGAACAAGCACTAACTCAGGAATCAGAAATGCTGGATTCCATGCCCAGCTCTGCCACTGACCTGCTGTGTGACTGGGCAAAACATTTCACCTCCCTATACCTCAGTTTCCCCATCTAGAGATAGGGGTTAATGGGACCTGTCTTCTTCTGTAAAGCCCTTTATGATCTACAGATAAAAAATGCTATGTGTTATTATTAAGTAAGCAAAATACTCCAGAATGGCAAGTTTTGCCAGTGCAAGAACTTCCTGATCTCAACTTTTGTATTTAAATTATTAGACTGACTTTTTTTTCTTATATCATTCAGCATTCTCTGTATAAACATGTTTCTCAATAGGTACTTTTGGGAAAAAAGGCTTAAAAGATTAGAGATAAGCTGAGGTGATGTAATTCAATAAATTCCTCTTCTGTATTCAGGCTAGATACCAATTAGTTCTGATTCTTCCTTAATTTCCACCAGGTTAAAGAAAAGATGGCTTTGGATTTGATAAAGATGATTTGCTTCTACACTGCTGTGCTTTAGTAATTTTCAACTATATTTTAACCTGCCACTAGGGTACTGGATATATGGCATGTTTAGCTCTGTGTGATCCTGAATTATCTTCTCAAACTATACTTTATTAAAGAAATGAGTATTTTTACTGATATCTTTGTAACAATCCAAACCCTCTGGTTCTAATCACAAAAGAATTGAATAGCCAATGGTCTAATAATAATATGCAATAACAGGACATTAAGACATATCTCATTTGTATGCTTTGGCTCACATGACTAACTTTGGTTCTGTTTCAAGGAATGATTATAAAACTAAAAAAGAAAAATAATCCCTGCCCTTCAGATTCATTTTTTCAAACAAATATATCCCTTTCTTCTTAATGGCTTCAGTTCCTGGTGTTTAAATCTGGAAGCTATTGCACTTGATAACATGCTCTCATTAAACCTCCACAATGTGCATGCATTTGAGAAATGCAAATTGTTTTCAGCCGTTACAGGAATCTGCACTAAGGATAAAGCCATGCAGAAATTGTTTATTGCACAGGGAAAACAAATCTGAGGGAGCAAAACTTTTCAAGGTCTTGTAAAAGTTTATGTTCCCATTAGAACAAACCTTATCACCACTTGCTGCATTACATTTGGGGAGTTTGAAGCAGCTTCCCTGTGGTTTCATTTGTTCGGGAAACACGCTAATGGTAGTTTCATGATTAGTGTTTGTGATTATGGAGTGTATAGAATGAGATCTGGAATAGACTTTAGAGGGCAACGAAATTCTAAACTGTATAGCCAAATAATTCACAACAGTGTTATTACTCTTGTAACTTTCTCTGAGTGGGAGTTGGAACAGGAAGGAGAGGGAAGCAGACTGATGATCTTGTAGGTTTAAGCCTTGCTACGGTGGTATTTCAGCCACTGGTGCAGCAGCTGGACTAGTACTTGGGCAAAACCCTGGTGTAGGACCAATTTAAAATGGTGCTGTGTGCCATATGTGCAGCTTACCCCACTTTGAAATTGGGGCTAAACTGCACCCCTGCAAGTTCTCCTGAATCAATGTGGGCTCTATACGGTAGGGATGAGATTCTGTGCTGCCTCCTAGAGCACCAATCCCCGCACCAGGTTTTGAGAGGGGGGTGCTTTTAGAGGGCAATCTGCGGCTGTCTTGCTCAGTTCCTCCGCTGGTGGAAAGCCTTCCCTCCCCCCGAACCCCTCCAGCCATATCCAGGGCTTTTAGAGCAGATTTGCATGAAGGGACAGGGCTGGAATGAGAATAGCAGCCTAAGGAATTTGCATCAGTGCAGCTACTCCACTTTTGGCTGAAATCCCAGTATAGACAAGGGTGCACAGCCAGATTCTGATGCCCTTACTCACCTTGAGTAGCAATTTACACTGTGAGCAGACACGAAGAAATGAGACGACTCGGGGAGCAAACTGCTACTCACTGTGATTTAGGATGTTAGAATCCAGCTCTTATCTGTTTATTATATGATGTCAAGTAGAAGATAACCACGTGGGCGTTGCAGTTCTATTAGAGCGTATTTGGCCACTCCAAGTTTAGGCATCATTTACGTTTAAACTACCCCTTCCGTCTCGTTATTTTGTTTTCTCTTGCAAAGGTTTAAATCCTGTTTAACGGATTTTATTTCCCAACAATTTGGCGAAAATTAGTGTATCATGGGCTTTTGTTTCAGAAACAAAAGTGAACTCTCTGGGCAAAAGGGTTTTGTTTTGACTTCCCCTCCCCCCCCCCAACACCATCATGTGGTTTTACTAAACTGAACAAGAGGAACAAATTGCTGCTTTCCTCGCCTGCATTCACTTACACTTTGCCCTGTCTGCAGCATTGTTTTTGCTGTATTTTGATTTTTTTTAAGTTCCTGCAGAGGTCCCCATGAGGTTCCTAGACTCACCTTTTGTCAGGATGTATGCTGGCAAACTTGAAAGCAAGCGTATCTTTCCCACAAAACTTTTGATGCGATGATCGATTTTTTTAATCTCACCCAAGTCTAACAGAATGTAACGTGTGTGTTTCAGCAGCTCAGGGTTGTAATCACAGCATGCTAAAGCCAGATGCCTAAAAGGGACAGTTCATACAGTTTCTCTGATAGCTCGCCTGTCACTCAACGGGTGCAGCGTTGATCTTGCCTCAGAAAATGTCTCTTTCCTTCAACTCCAAATGTCCTTCGTTAATACGGAATGCTTTGTTTTTAATACGATTGTTTATTATAGTAGTAGTCATAAGTAATAACAAAATCCCAACAAACACGGCTACCCCTCTGATACATAAAAATCCCAACAGAATGATCATTTACACATTATGGAGGACTGGTGCGATTATAAAATCGGTCTAGTAGCAGCTAACAAAAAATAATATGTACTTCTGCTTGATATACTAAATTTATGCAAAATAAGGCCAAGATGTCATACTCATTGATATCTTTGGCACCCCTAGTTGCTAAAGCATAATAACCAAATGCATATCTTGAAAATGAAACTATAGTACTTGGGTCAATAGTGGGTTAGTAGAATTTAATTTTCTATAAGATGTAAGAAAAACATTGAACATTCAGATCATCAGCCGATGAGAGATGCATGGCATGGAACTTACAGTAGAAAAGGAATATTCATTATTCCTATAAAAAGAGTGTTAAAAATGTTGACAGTATTGATCTGATCAAAAATATAGAAGAAGAAAACCCCCAAAATAACCGTCTCCCACATACATACACAAAATCAACCAACCTTAGACACAAAAGAATTCTTGGATTTCAATTATTTATTTGAAATTTCTACCTGATTTTTGGACTTCGTTGATCTCTTTAGCACAGTTAATAAATTACCTTTTGTTTTTTTTTAAGTGTGCATGGAAGAAGAATAATTTCTCGAGGAGCAGGACAATAGTGAAGTGCAGCGATGCTAATATACATCAGAAAACCATACACTTTTTCATCACCACTTTGTAAACAATGGTTAGAACTGTCAACAAGGTGACACTTTGGCACAGTCAGGGAACTTGACACCTAACGATTTGTTGCCACCCGGCATTTGGGCAGATGGTTTCATTCCCTTTGAGCCTCCCACTTTTCAAACCGCTCGCAGCTTCCTCCGTGCAAGGACTTTTAACATAAATATTCTCATGGCAATATTTTTATGGGCGTGCGCACGCGCATACACTCACATCTTAATCATAAACCATACACCCAAAACACCACTGGAAACCTCCTCGCTTCTCTCTTCCACCATCTAAGGAGAAGTATTGGGACTAAGAGTTGGTGGGCTTCCTGCCTGGTCTCTTGAAGGATTAATCCCAGGGGTTTCTCACTGATCAGCCCTGATGAATATCAAGCGAGGTGGAAGAAAAGGACAGTGTTAATTCATATTCTTTAACTCATAAAAATATCGTAAGGACTAATTATGTTGCCTACATGGATACACCACAAGTAACTGCTAATGTGGGAATTCCTGTCATCATCATTCTTCCCCCTAGCTTCCGCCTACCGCGCCATCCCGTTTTATTTCTACAGATGTATGTGTCTGGTTTTTTAATACAGTGTTTGTATAAGCACATTCTTAAATGTATTATAGGGGAAAGTCCTCTGCTTTTGTACAACTGAAGCGCAAGTTAGTGGGAAAACTTTAGTCGCCAAGTATCAGAGGGGTAGCCGTGTTAGTCTGAATCTGTAAAAAGCAACAGAGGGTCCTGTGGCACCTTAGTCTTAAAGGTGCCACAGGACTCTCTGTTGCTTTTTAGTCGCCAAGTTTGCTAGAGAACGGAGCAATGTGTTTGCACATGTGTAATTGACAGATTGTTCATTTCTTGGCGGAATGTCCTACTAAGTCCATGCAGGGGACACTATGACACTGGTGTCCCCAGGGATCAGAGGATTGGTCAGGGAAGATGCTGATTTGCATACCCTTATCTATATAACCTCTGGGGAAGGGCGCAGAGAGCAAAAAGGCAAGCTGTAGCCTGGGGCACGCACAGCTACTTAAAGACTCCTGGCACCAATTACATAGCGGAGAGGTTCTGATGGCCGGGATGTGTTTAAACAGGAGGAAGTGATCAGTCTGTGCATTCAGGAGTGGGGGCTTTTGGTCTGTTTCTAATCTGGCATCTTTAAAGCTTCTACAACACAAAGTGCCAGTGGCTTTTTTGAGGACTGCGTGGTAGGATCTCAGAGGCTATGTCTCCTGGTCTCACATTGTCCAGAGCGGGACTAAGCTCTGTGCTGCTGTGTCTCCTGGTCGCAGGGTGCCTGGCTGAGATGGTCAGCTACCACATGTACGAGGAAGATGCCCCCGGTACAGTCATTGGTGTCCTGTTGGACGATTTGCAGTCCCGCTCTGGGGACAGACCCCTGGGCAGTTTCCGACTGATGGAGCAGTTCAGCAACAGCTCGCTGGTCCGGGTGCGGGAGGGGGACGGGCAGCTGAGCGTCGGCGAGGAAGGGATCGACCGGGAGCGGCTGTGCGGCCAGTCCCTCCAGTGCGTCCTGGCTTTCGACGTGGTGAGCTTGTGGCAGGAGCAGTACCGGCTGGTGCACGTGGAGCTGGAGGTGCGGGACATCAACGACAACGCGCCGCGCTTCCCCCAGGCGCACATCCCGCTCGAGGTGTCCGAGAGCGCCGCGCCCGGCACCCGCCTGCCGCTGGAGATCGCCGTGGACCCGGACGTGGGCTCCAACGCCATCCAGAGCTTCCAGCTCTCGCGCAACAGCCACTTCGGCATCGAGGCGCAGACGCGGGCGGACGGCGGGAAAAGCGCCGAGCTGGTGCTGCTGCAGGAGCTGGACCGCGAGACCCAGGCCGCCTACACCCTGGAGCTGGTGGCCCAGGACGGCGGCAGCCCGGCCCGCTCGGGCACGGCCACGGTGAGCGTCCGGGTGCTGGACGCCAACGACAACAGCCCGGCCTTCCCGCAGGGCTCGGTCACGGTGGAGCTGGGCGAGGACGCGCCGCGGGGCTCCCTGCTGCTGGACCTGGACGCGGCCGATCCCGACGAGGGGCCCAACGGGGAGATCGTCTACGGCTTCGGCAGCCAGGTGCCGGCCGAGGCGCGGCAGCTCTTCCGGCTGGACCCGCTCTCGGGCCGCCTGACGCTGGAGGGGCCGGTGGATTACGAGCGGCAGCGGACCTACGAGCTGGACGTGCAGGCGCAGGACCGGGGCGCCAGCCCCCTGGCGGCCACGTGCAAAGTCATCGTGCGCCTGGCCGACGTGAACGACAACGCGCCGGGCATCAGCATCAGCCCCCTGAGCGGCGCCCCCGCCGGCGCCGGGGTGGCCTACGTCAGCGAGGCGGCGGCGCGCGACAGCTTCGTGGCGCTGGTCAGCACCTCGGACAGGGACTCGGGCCCCAACGGGCAGGTGCGCTGCGCCCTCTACGGGCACGAGCACTTCGCGCTGCAGCGCGCCTACGCCGACAGCTACGTGCTCGTCACCGCCGCGCCGCTGGACCGCGAGCGCATCCCCGAGTACAACCTGACCCTGGTGGCCGAGGACCTGGGCTCGCCGCCCTTCAAGACCATCCGGCAGTACACGGTGCGCGTGAGCGACGAGAACGACAACGCGCCGCTCTTCTCCAAGCCCGTCTACGAGGTGGCGGTGCTGGAGAACAACCCGCCGGGCGCCTACCTCGCCACCGTGGTGGCCCGGGACCCCGACCTGGGCCGCAACGGGAAGGTCCTTTACAGGCTGCTGGAGACACAGAGCCCGGGCGGCGGCCCCCGGCCCGCGCTGATCTCCGTGGATCCCCACAGCGGGTCCGTCCGCGCCCGGCAGCCCCTGGACTGCGAGGAGCTGCCGCTGGTGGAGGTGGAGATCGAAGCCTGCGACGGGGGCGCCCCGCAGCTGTGCCAGCGGGCCCGCCTCAGGCTCCGGGTGGTGGATCAGAACGATAACGCCCCGGTCATCACCTCCCCGCCGCTGGCCAACGGCTCCGCCGAGCTGCCGCTGCCCGTCAGCGCCCCCGCCGGGTACCTGATCGCCCGCTTCGCGGCTAGCGACGCGGACCAAGGCGCGAACTCCGAGCTCTCCTTCTCCCTCCTGGGCGGCGCCCACCCGCTGGTCGCCCTGAACCGGGACACCGGGGAGCTGGCCCTGCGGAGGAGGCTGCCCGGAGGGGCCTCGGAAGCGGCCTTCCCGCTTGTCGTCGCTGTCCACGACGGCGGGAGGCCGTCGCTGTCCTGCACAGCCGCCGTTCGGCTCTTTCCCACGGACACACTCCCCTCTAGCGTGGAGATCGTGGTCGTACAGCCCTCGGCGGAGGAGCTGCAGCTGCAGCCCAGCCTGGACTTTTCCGTGGTCCTCATTGCTGTGCTGGCTGGAGGCTGCGGCTTGCTGCTGATCGCTATCATTGCCGTGGCCTCCACCTGCAGGAGGAGCAAGAGTCACTTCCAACCTGGGACCGAAGAGCAGGGGAGAGGCAAGGAAGCCAGGCTGCTGAAGGGCTCAGGCTCCCAGGCAGGGAGCTCCTATCCGGGCCAGGCAGACTCCTGCCAGCTCTCTGTTACAGCCGAGTCTGATAACTCCAGTGACACTTCCCAGGCCGAGGACAGCAGCAGAGAGTCCTTGTGTCATTCTGCCCAAGAGAGGAAAGCCAGGAGCAGAGACTCCCAGGTAAGCATACCTGATTCCTTTTCAGCGGTTCTGCAATGAATTCATCCTTTCAACTCCCAAGAATTTGTAGTAAGCGCTTGACACAACATTCCATGAGGTCACCTAGCCAATTCAGCTTGATTCATCTCTGGACATTTTTGTGATTGGAGAACTAGATCTGTTTGCTTGTAGACATATTGGTCACTGGACTGGGAGTCTGAAGATCTGGATCTGATTTCTGAATCTGCCACTGAGTTACTGCCTGTATTTCACCTCTCTGTATCTCAGTTTCTCTATCTGTAGAATAGGAATAAGTGTATGTACCCACCTTTGTAAAGTGTTTTGAGATCTACAGATGAAAAGGGTTCTATCACAGCTAAGTATTATTATAGAGATGTGTGTGTTTTTGTTGATATATATTAGCTATGGTTTATTTCTGTTTGTTGTAATTATTATTATTTCTATTTATTTGATATGTTAGAATCATATTATCCATCCACTTGAAGTAAACATTCTGCTTAAATTATTGTTGGGGTATTTTTATATTGAGAGATGCAAAAGTATTAACATAGCTATTTCTTCCTTTTGTCAGGGTCAAATTCTTGTTCCTTTTCATCCCCCGTCTCTTTGGCAGGAGCGAGAATCTGCTTCAAGTTTAAGGTAAAATAGTGTTTTTCCTACATTTAATATTTTTGGACATTTACAGAATTTCATATTCAGGCAGAGTATGGAAAAGACAATACACTAATGGTTTCCTTTTGCTTTCAGCTCCCATTCAACTCCTGATCAGTTTAGTGTGAAAGACAGTGGGAAAGGAGATAGCGAGTTTAATGATAGTGATTCTGATATCAATGGGGAGGGGTTAAAGAAGCCACCTTCACAGTCAGCTGAAAAGAAAGTTGGTAAGTATAAATTTAACATCAAACTTTTCAGGGCAACATGTATAAAAAGATAGTTGAACTATGATGTTGTCCCTTCAAATGTATCTAGTATTAACAAAGACTGTAACATTAGACTGTAAGCTTTTTGGGGCAGAGATCATGGGATCTGAATCACCACTGCAGTAATGATCAATGAAGTTACACAGGCATGAAACTGGAATGACCCAGTGGAGAATCAGGTCTTCTAGTCTTAATTTGCCAAAATGTAACTATGATTTTTGGGTCTTCAATTTTAAGGTACCTAACTTAGCACACTTTAAAGGGACCTGATTTTCAGAAAGTGCTGATTCCACACTTTATGGTGTCTCAAGTTGAGCATCAGACACCCAAAATCATTTGTCACTTTTGAAATTTTAGGCCTCTGTCTTCATATTTTTTCTGTAACAAATAAAATATTTTTATAGTTAAATTGTTCCTTGTCGAATCCCTTGTGTATCACACTGGCTTTGCCATTACTAAAGCCCTGATCTTAGAAACACTTGAACTCAAATTGGGGTTCAGTTACTCATATGTGTAAGTGTTTCTTTGTAGGATCTGAGCCTAATTTTAGGACATGATGTTGCTCCCATTGAAATACATGGGAATCTGCCCCTTAACCAAGCACAGAAGTGTGGATATGTTTTTCTCAATATATAAAGCTCTTTTTGGTAGAAATAAACACATCTAATTGCATAATGCTGGTGAAAGTTATGGGAATTTGATATTTCTCTTCTGACAGAACATATTAGATCACTGTATTCCAGAAAAAAAAGTGTGATTGTTAAAACATTACTTCTCTTCCAGGTACTGCAGCCTGTACAGATGGACGGACTTACAAGGAAACAGAAAGATATTGTAGATTTTATGTCCACCAGTCCCAAACAAGCAAAACCATCCCATTGCATTATGAAAATGATTATACGATTGCATATTCTACACCAATTTATCAGCCCATCCTTCAGCTCGGGAAGCCCAATTTTCTTCCACAACAGCCAAAGCTGAAAGAGTATCAAGTTAATATTCCTAAAACTGAAAGACTACAAAGTGTATATGAAAGAGTTCTAAGTGGTGGGCCAACAATGCCACCAACCACTCTGTCAAGACAGTATAAAGGACTAAATCACCCTCCACAGAACACTTTACTCCCAAATGCCTCTGAAGTAGCAACGTCATTCTGACATAGTAACGTAAAGACATCCAAAACTGTCATAGGAATGGACTAAATGTGTTCGTGTTTATGTGTAAATGTTACCAGCTGAGATGTGTAAATGAAATCCCACCCAAAAATCAAATATAACTTTAAATTATGACAAAAGCAATCAATGTCTAGACAAATCATCCTTCTAAATTTGTCCTTTATATTTACCAAAGAGTCAAAATAAAAAAATCATATTAAAGGACATAGTTACTGCTGCTAAAGAAGAATGGGGGAAAGCAAAGATTTATGTTTTATATTGAAATAGTTAATGTAAATAAAAAGTGTAGATCTAGATGTACATTTAAAAGCTAAATGTGTACCCTGTGTCTGTTTCTTATGAAATACTTATTTCCTGATTTATCAAATGATACACCTGTTATGTTTGTGTTAGCTGTCAAATAATAAATGCAAATTTATGCTGCAATCCTGTAACTGGAAAGAGGCAGGCAGACTCCTTGAGGTAAGATAGAAGCCTTTGGGTATGTCTACACTCAAATTAAAAACCCACAGCTGCCCTGTGCCAGCTGACTTGGGCTTGTGGGGCTCAGGCTAATGGGCAGTTTAATTGCGCTGTAGACGTTCGGGCTTGGATTGGAGCCCAGGCTCTGGGACCCTGCGAGGGGGTAAAGTCCCGGTGCTCAGGCTCCAGCTTCAGTCTGAATGTCTACACCTCAATTAAACTACCATCTAGCCCAAGCCTGTGAGCCTGAGACAGCTGGCATGGGCCAGCTGCGGGTGGCTAATTGCAGTGCAGACACTCTTAGGAGTGTGAATAAAGGCTTTAGTCATGGGCTCTTAATAAATAATCAGGAAGAATACCTATGGTGAAGGACTGAGTAATTCAGGCTAATGAAGAGCCATTCTAATCTGGTTGTGGATACTGATGTTCAAAAATCACATTCTCATTGGCTGGTTGGGCCTTTTGGATGATGCCACAGCTGTATCTCAATCCCCAGAGGGCATAATTTGTACCGGGTCACTGATTCACACATAACAATTCCCTACACGTGTTTATGAGAGTAACACTGATGTGGAGAGGACAAAGTTAATAAGGCTTGGTTGGCCAGTAGGTTCTACCACATTATCAGTGTTAAATAAGATCTTCTGTGAGTATGGGGATGAAGGGAGGTAGTTGGAGAGGGGGAGAGAAGTTACATATAAAGCAGATTGCTTTTCACAAAAGGCCAAAGGGGCATTTCAGCAGCTGTTTGTTGCCTTTCAGACATGGTCAGCTCAATTTGTAGTGAAAAGCAGACTCCTAGTGCTGTTCAGTAAAAATTATTAAAGAGAGAGTTTAATTTGGCTTTGGGGCCACACACAGTTGTTAATAGGGCAGTTTGGGAGCTGCCTCTAGTATATCTCTCTGTTTTCAAATAGCTGTACAAGAAAACAAAAATAGGGACATGAGTGAAAAGCCACTGAAATGATGTATACAAATTCAAGGGGCTAATTCCTCCCCCAAATAAATTCTAGCGCTCTGCTTACCCAAAAGACTCATACAAACTTCTACAAGACTGTTTTCAGAGCTGGGACTATGGAGTACTAGCTAGGCTGAGAAAGAAAATGTTAGTTCATCTACAAAACCAGGCCTGAGGTTGCAGCCCCCACTCAACCCCTGAACTCTGTGTGGGTCTCAGAAATGGTCCCCCAGTCATAAAAAAATAACAAAAAACTAATTTCAGACTCTCACCTAGGAGGACTGATCACCATAATAGACTCCAGATCTATCCATCTGTAACAGGGCATTTTGCAATCCCCCCAGCCTACTATCCTGGGTCACCACAAAAACCAATCAGACTCCTTCAAGTCCTCTCCACCAACACCTGTATAGTACAATACAACCATTCTAATGCATATGACCCTATTGTTTTCAGACTGTGGAAGCAAAAGAATTCTCTTTCAGTCTAGCTACAGCTAGCCCTAGCCCCCTAATGTTTCCTTCTTGCCTTTTATCAAGCTAGTCAGTTGATGGTCCAATTAGTTCCAGCCTCCCCATCTGATTGGCTAATGCCTCCCTATTTCCTCAATCAGCCAGCACTGGAGAAGATAATTGATGCCACAGTGACTAGAGTGCTCATCAATCTGTTAGGCCTCAGCACTGTCACATCTTCACAATAGATTCCCTACTTCCTTACACATTGTGTAGTCAATTACACCTGTCAAAGTTTGTTCACTGAGCGAATGAAAAGACACTATTCTGACCTGACACAGTTTTGCACCTACTTTCCTTTCCTTTTGCACATCTGTAAATGACTACATAAGGTGCAAAGCAGTGCAGCCACAGGCCCCTTCCTGCCCAGTATCTCTTGGCTACCTTAACTATGGTATCTGCATGCAGTTGTATGAGGGGGTAACTTTTGCCTTTCAGGACACATAGCCAGATCTGGTTGGTTTACTGGGGGCAACAGTTGGAATTTAGCATTGAAAACCAAATATATCATAATGCTAACAAGTGCAGATACACTGTATTATGTTAATCGTATCAAATATATCCTAATTATATGACACATATAATGCACGTAATACACTACCTGCTCAATGCTATGTGCTAGGGAGCTGTGTGGGACATATGAGATAGGTGCCAGCTACAACAGTGAGTGGAGAAAATGCTGAAGATTGCAGTACCAAGCTGGTTAGTGGGGACACACTGAAGGGTGGTTAGAGGGAACTCAGCATTTTTTCAGGTGCAAATGGTTGCAATACTTATCTGTACTATTTGCCCTGGGAATGGTGCACTCCTTTAATGTAAAGGGGCCTTGGAAGTTTAGGGTGAAATCCTGGCCCTACTGAAATCAGTAGGAATTCCGTAATTGACTGCAGTGGGGCTAGGATTTCACCCTTTCTGTATTTATTCATATGTATGTATTTTAAGGTCTTCAGTGGTACTCCCCAAATATGTCTTCTTTTGATAGATGAGTGTAAATTTTCTGGAATGAAAATATAAGCTACCCAACCGTAGGAATTCTGAAAGAAAGAACAAGTGATGGGCTCGTCAGTTTTCTAGTTGTATATCAAACAAGACAGCATTTTAGATTGGAAATAAATAAGTGGCTAATGTGTTAAAGCTAATGTTATGAGTACTGCATTAAATCTGGCAAAGTTCAGTTTTGGAAAAATCCAAGGCTGCAATCCTTTTACAGTACATTTTATTTATTCAAATATACACAATAGGGATGAAGTTAAGGGGAGTTCACCTATATATTTACAGTATAACCTCTACAAGAGACTACTCTTATTAAAGAACCCTGTTTGTTCAGAGATAGCTCCAAAGGATTCCCAAATGTGTGAATTATAATTGTGCTCCAACTTTGTTGAGAAGATCATTTCTATTAAGTAATTGATTATTCTCAGTCCTTTACGTGATGGCTCAAGACAGGTTTCACTGTGTTGTAATTAGCCAAAGAAGAAGCAAATCACTTTAAAACTTAGTCCATGCCTGCAGTTGCTATTTTGTGATATGCATGAAAATTAATTGCAGTTTAAATTTACTGAACACAAAGTGAAGCTGGTGAGTCACAATTTGCAGTTCATTGAATAAATGTCAGTTATTGATTTTTGTGGTTGAGCACTAGAGAGGTAATGGGATGTTTGCTCTCATTAGTGGTGGCGTAGCACAAGATACCATAAAATGTAATTAGGGGAACATCAATCATTTAAAATATGCAGCAAGGATTAGATATATTGCCATGCACAGAGGAATGAAAGAACTCATTAACAATATAGTCTAGTGCAACAGCATGAGAGGGCTTGATTTTCAAAAAAGGAATCTTCCAGTGTATTGAAGATCATAACAGGCTGTTTTTCATCTTTTAATTGAGGTTTGAATCTAATTTTACTTCTGTTGTTAGGATAGATGAACTTTTATGTATGTGGCTTTATAAAAATTAGTGTTTGTTAACTGTTGATTAGCAGAACTTTTCTCTATGGTGCACTTAAGATCATGCAAATACCTTTTGAACTGTGTATTCAGCTCATCTTTGCCATGTTGCTGTTGTGCAGATATTTGATGGCAGCTTAGTCCAATATGTTTCCATGTTCTGTCTGTTTCTGACTTGCAGAGAGAGGCAGACAGTGAATCAGGACAGTGTAAGAAGCCAAGAGGTAGGGATACATCAAGGCTTTGACTGGCTGTGAGCACAGTTCCTTTCAGTCTGCTGGTAAAAAAACAGGGGACAGCTAAGATACTAAGTTTCTTTTTATTCTTTCCCTTCAATTTTGCCTGCAATGTGAGTTACAGTTTTGGTGGGAGTGGTTCTTGCTCCTCTTTAAAGTATTATTCCAGTCAATGGGTATTAGAAAAGCTCAAGACTTGGAGGTCTGTAGAAAAGGCTAATTTTAGCTCTTTGGGTAGTGAGAGGATCCAGTTCTTGTGAATTGTGGCCCTCTGATCTCTTCTTCCCTGCCTGCAGAGTCCCTCAAAGGGTCTGTCTTAGGTTGTATTCCTTTATTTATGCTGTCAGGCTGAAGCAACAACTGGGAACTAGAGTCTCCTAGGAGGAGAAACTCTATCAAATGGCTTTATTAATTCTGCCCCTCTTTAAAACTTGTTACTGTAAAAATCACTCACTCAAGGGATCTTTGGATTTTATACACAATGCAGTTTTAAAAGCAGGAGTCTGGGAGACAGGCCCTTCTTATGCTGGGTGCTGAATGGAAGACAAAGGTTTGCCATAAAGAGATTCTTTTCTCCTTTCAGGAATTATCAGGTAGTCCAACCCTCACTGTCATGCTTAAATGTAGCAAAATTATACAAGCAGAACACTTTGTGTTATAGGCTTTTCTTTCTTAGATATTCTTGGGGCTGGTTTACACTGGGGGGGGGATAGATCTAAGATACGCAACTTCAGCTATGAGAATAGCGTAGCTGAAGTTGACGTATCTTAGATCGATTTACCTTGCGTCCTCACGGTGCGGGATCGATGGCCGCGGCTCCCCCTTCAATTCCGCTTCCGCCTCTCGCCCTGTTGGAGTTCCGGAGTCGACGGGGAGTGCGTTTGGAGATCGATTTATTGCGTCTAGATGAGACGCGATAAATCGATCCCCGATAGCTAGATTACTACCTGCCGATCCAGTGGGTAGTGAAGACGTACCCTTACTTTCTTTACCCTGGTAAGACCCCCCCCCCAAAAGGCAGAAACTCTTCTAGAGCTCATGTGCTATTTTAAGTCTGGGCTCAGAAAGATTTTCTCTTTTCTTTGTTAGTTTCACTCAGATGGACCCACAGAATCTGTATATATGAATCTAGAAATATTGGCAGCTTTCAAACTTTTTTTTCATTCTGAGCCTGACACGGAAATTGTATTGCATTAGGAAGCTTTTAAAAGATATTCTAGGGAGGACTTTTCACCTAGTATTTGAGTCTCTGGCAAATCATTTGCTGGATCCCCACATTATAATATCCGGACTACTTAAGATTGCAAATAATAGAAATGTTTTTTCTTTCTCTGAATTGCAGCTCATGCTCCCCAGCCCTCTGGCCCCCATGGCTTTTCTTGCTTAGAGAGCTTTCTTTACCTATATAGTGATCAAAAAGACCAATGATCTGTGGATACAGAGGGACTCTATGGATGACTGTCACCTCAGTATAAAAGAATGTAAATCCCCTCCTGTTCACTGGCCCAGTATGAGGCTGTTCAAGGTAGGGGAAGCCTGCCTTGTGACTTTTTATGCAACTTTGGGAAGCTGGGCCTGAGGCTCCTTTGTGCAGACCAGACCCACTCAGACAAACCACCAGGAATAAGGATTTATTCTGTAAAGAACATAGAACAGGATTACAGTCCAGCAGCCTCCTCTCTGCCTGCCTGCTACGTGCTCCCAGCTCAGTCAGTGCTGAGACCTCCTCCTGGGAGAGCAGAGGGTACATTGTACAACACAACCCCCCTTACAAACATGTTCTAACTCCCACAATAACTAAACCGCAAAACAAACAAGCCCATGTTCTCCTTTTGTGTCATTTAAACTCCTCTCAGGTTGTTCTTTAAGCCTTTTTTGGTCCTACCTGTAAAGAACATAGAACAAGATTACCTGCAGCAGCCTCCTCTCTGCTGGCCTGCTACCTGCTCCCAGCTCAATCAGTGCTGAGACCTCCTGCTGGGGACAGGGAGGGAGGGCAGGCACCAGGAAGTTCTCCCAAGATGCCGCAGTTTGTAGTCCACAACTTGTAGTTCCCGGGGCTGCTGTTGAAGCACGCTGGACCTTGGGCTACAATAGCATCCCTTCCTGTGCATGACTCCTCCGCAGTCCAGTAATGCAACATGGCTGGCTTTGTCTCCTTGCTGCCATTACTCCCTTCAGGTGTTTTAGCTATCACTAAACAAAGGGACATTTTAATTGTTCTCCCATGTAGTCTGAATGGAAGGTGGCTACCATGCCTATCAATTTCAAGAGATTTGTGATTGCCTATAGACCAAAGACACACTTGCTGGGAGCCACGTAGCCTCTAGCTGCGCATAACAATATTAAATATATACCGATTGTAACTTTGAAATATAACCTGATGGATAATAGGGGAGCCAGAATTCATTATCCTTAACACATGCCAAGAATTGTTTATGTGACACCTGTCTTGGTACAATGTGAATAATGCGAAAGGTAGCCTGAAGGGTTTCTATCCTGGCAATTGACTACTGAGATCATTTTGGCCGTATGTTTTTATCTGTGTTACTTTGTCAACAATAAATTTTAAAAGTACATAAACAAGTACTATGCACAACGGAAGAGAAAACTACATATATAAACTCACAAGCCATATTATATGTGCCCCTGCTCCCAAAATTAACAAAGGTCATACCCACATCTTCAGTACAGATTATCTCGAACAGTCAGTGTGAAGAGAAGTCCAAAACCATAAAAGAACTGCAAAACCACAAGTCTTTGCCCAGTGAGCCAGAGGATCAGCTCCAATAGATTAGCCGTTACAGAGAATTGATTAATATATACAAGAGCAAGTCTAACATATTCCATCCAGTAGGTGATATGTACACTGTGGGTGAAATCATCACCCCATTTAAGTAAATTGCAAAATTCCCAATAACATCAATTTTTCATTTTGATTTTGAATGTTTTACAGTTTTTATTAGAGCTGAATTAGGAAAAGACTTTCCCATTCTGCAAAACTTTTTGAGATTTCAAAAAATGTCCCTTCCCATGTCAGGATGAAACTGTGACCACAGAACACCAGTGAGCGAGAGAGACAATAGTTGTTAGCCTGGTTGTCAGAGCACTTACTGTGCTTGATTCCAAGCAGGGACTATGAACTGGGGTTTCCCACATTGCAGGTAGTACCATGACCATCAGACTATATTGAGTATTTAGGGATGTATAGGTGTGGCACAGAGGACCATTTGGGGCTAACTATTCTGTGTCAGCAGTTCTTGTCAGGCCTGACATAGTCACTCTACCTAACACACTGTTATCATAATCTGTATCTAAAAGGTGTTATAAGACATCACTGGAAAATTAATAATTCACTGATCATTAATATTCTTGCATGCACTATGTGTGGGGTGTGTACAAAGAGTTATGAATATGTGCTAGAATTATGTCATTAAAATTTGTTTGATAAGAAATATGTAAGCCCAGGCTGCCCTAGACGAAAGAATGTGTATTTGCTTGTCTGGCAGAGACAATGAAGGTCTGTTTACATATAAAGTAAACAAAGCTATCAAGGGAGGGAGGGAGGAGAAGGCAACATGATGTCTACATCCTAGCAGGAGAGAGAAACTTCCTCTGGGCTATAAAGACAAGGGATCTGAACAAAATGCAAATGACAAATAATTGAACCAACTGATTGCATACAATATTACTGTATTATAAAAGTGTATAGAGCGAGATCTTTAATGAAAGCTAATGACACCCTGGCGATTAATATCATTGTGAAATGTATGTATTAACACTGCATGAGAAAATATGGATAATTCAGGATATTATGCTTTAAAGTCTGTGACCAAAAACAGGGAGAAACAGGCTTTCTCCCAGACAAGATGGAAAGTAGCCATTTACCTGCTTCCAATGAAATTAAGCAAGGTGTGACCAAAATAATGCAGGCCCCATTTACATAAGAATCCGCAAGGGGATGGGAAGTCTACAAGAGGGGGAAGAATGGTATGAGGTCATCCTGAGTCTGGGGACAAAACACTGAGTTTGGGAAGGTATGAAGAGAGAGAAGAAGGTATTTTGGCATCCATCACTGGACAAGTATCAGAGGGGTAGCCGTGTTAGTCTGAATCTGTAAAAAGCAAACGAGGGTCCTGTGGCACCTTTAAGACTAACAGAAGTATTGGAGCATAAGCTTTCGTGGGTGAATGCCCATTTCATCAGACACAAGACACTGGACAAACATCCACCACTGGACAAACTGGCCAGATCTCTTGCAAGTGAAGAAAGATAGGTCTTTTAACCAAGGGAGTTAAAGTCTTTGGCAACGGAAGATTGGTAAGGAAACTACGTAGAACGAAGACTGTAGATCGGGGTCGGCAACCTTTCAAAAGTGGTGTGCCGAGTCTTCATTTATTCACTCTAATTTAAGTTTTCACATGCCAGTAATACATGTTAACGTTTTTAAAAGGTCTCTTTCTATAAGTCTTTAATACATAACTAAACTATTGTTGTATGTAAAATAAATAAGGTTTTTAAAATGTTTAAGGAGCTTCATTTAAAATTAAATTAAAATGCAGAGCCCCCCGGACCGATGGCCAGGACCCGGGCAGTGTGAGTGCCACTGAAAATCAGCTCGCGTGCCGCCTTTGGCACACTTGCCATAGGTTGCCTACCCCGCTGTAGATTGTTAAGTTAGTATTAGTCACTAGAAAGCATATTTTTTTCTTTTGTTTGTGTGTAACCCTTTCTAGCTTATTCCTTCTTAGTATCACTTAACCTCTGGCCTTTGGTTAAATTTGTTTTCATTTTTACAATAAACCAATTCAGTGCTGTGCTTGAAGGGACAGGTGAATTTACCCCAGTTAGGTTAATAAGCTGTAATGTGCTTTTGTCTCTTTAAAGGAGCAAACAAACCTTATTAGTTCTCTGAGTATTTCAGGAGAGGACTGGATGCTCCTCAGCAGATGTTTTTGGGGAAATTTAGAACTCCGAGTCTCGGGTCACCCTGGAAGTAGTAACCAAGGCTGGTGGGTACCAGGGTGGGGCTGTTGTGTTGTAGGCAGGCTGCTGGGGTCAGCGTGCTGAACCAGGGCTGCACAGCACACAGATATCTAGGAGACCGCATGCTTGCCTGCTGACCATTGGTATTCAGGCTGTGATTCACAGCAGCAGAGCTTTTTAAGGCACTCAGGCTAACAAGGCAGGTATGCACAACCTGTATGTGACAATAGGCCAATTTAATTCAGGCATTTCCTAACTTTTGAATGTGTGACTTTGCACCCTTAATAATGTTCTTATAATGTAATTTTTGTATATAATTTCCTCGTTTAAAAACAAACAAAGACATTGGAACCTTTAGATCCACCTCACAGACTAATGGAGAAATGCATAGCAATAGTATCAGAGGGGTAGCCGTGTTAGTCTGAATCTGTAAAAAGCAACAGAGGGTCCTGTGGCACCTTTGAGACTAACAGAAGTACTGGGAGCATAAGCTTTCGTGGGTAAGAACCTCACTTCTTCAGATGCAAGTAATGGAAATCTCCAGAGGCAGGTATAAATCAGTGTGGAGATAACGAGGTGTCATAACTATAAAGGGAAGGGTAACAGCTGTCCTGTGTACAGTACTATAAAATCCCTCCTGGCCAGAGACTCCAAAATCCTTTTCCCTGTAAAGGGTTAAGAAGCTCAGGTAACCTGGCTGGCATCTGACCTAAAGGACCAATAAGGGGACAAGATACTTTCAAATCTTGGGGGGGGGGGGAAGGCTTTTGTTTGTGTTCTTTGTTTGTGAGGGTGTTCGCTCTCGGGACTGAGAGGGACCAGACATCAATCCAGGTTCTCCACATCTTTCTAAACAAGTCTCTCCTATTTCAAACTTGTAAGTAAATAGCCAGGCAAGGCGAGTTAGTTTTCCTTTGTTTTCTCAACTTGTAAATGTACCTTTTACTAGAGTGTTTATCTTTGTTTGCTGTACTTTGAACCTAAGACTAGAGGGGAGCCCTCTGAGCTCTTTAAGTTTGATTACCCTGTAAGGTTAATTTCCATACTGATTTTACAGAGATTATTTTTACTTTTTTCTTTAATTAAAAGCCTTCTTTTTAAGAACCTGATTGATTTTTCCTTGTTTTAAGATCCAAGGGGTTTGGATCTTGATTCACCAGGAGTTGGTGGGAGGAAGGAGGGGAATGGTTAATTTCTCCTTGTTTTAAGATCCAAGGGGTTTGGATCTGTATTCACCAGGGAATTGGTGAAGGTTTTTCAAGGCTTCCCAGGGAGGGAATCCATTGGAAATGGTGGCAGCGGAACCAGAGCTAAGCTGGTAGTTAAGCTTAGAAGTTTTCATGCAGGCCCCTACATTTGTACCCTAAGCCTTGACACGAGGTTAGTTCAATCAGGGAGGGTGAGGTGCTCTGCTAACGGTTGAGGTGTGAACACCAAGGGAGGAGAAACTGCTTCTGTAGTTGGATAGCCATTCACAGTCTTTGTTTAATCCTGATCTGATTGTGTCAAATTTGCAAATGAACTGGAGCTCAGCAGTTTCTCTTTGGAGTCTGGTCCTGAAGTTTTTTTGCTGTAAGATGGCTACCTTTACATCTGCTATTGTGTGGCCAGGGAGGTTGAAGTGTTCTCCTACAGGTTTTTGTATATTGCCATTCCTGATATCTGACTTGTGTCCATTTATCCTCGTGCATAGTGACTGTCCAGTTTGGCCAATGTACATAGCAGAGGGGCATTGCTGGCATATATAACATTGGTGGACGTGCAGGTGAATGAGTCGGTGATGTTGTAGCTGAATAGCAATAGTAGGTTGTCAGCCTTTATGTAGATCAGCACCAGAGAGGGATGGGACACTTTGTTAGTGTATTTCACAAATATTTGCTGGCAGCAGAGGAAGAGTGAGATTCAGGGAGCTGGGGTTGCATTCCACGCTCTGGAGGGTAGCATGCTCAAGAGGTCACAGAACTTTGTGTCTGTTTCCCTGCCGAGCTTGACCTCTTCTGGCCCATTCCCTCCAATGTGTCTATGCCTAATCCTGTCTCTCCCCACACCTGGCTTCTAATAATTTCCGCTACTTATGATTTCTATCCTGGTTCTAATGTCTTTGCCCAACAAATCTGAGTCTCAACCCTCTGGACATCTTGTCCCAGTCCATCCTAGTCTCCTAGCCCAGCCATTTCCTGTTTTACCCACTCCCAGCTTCTTCTCTCCAGTCCCCTTGCTCATCTAGTCCAAGATCTCCCCCCCCCCAATCCTGGTTCCTCATATGATCTGTCTCTTTCCCTCACACTGGTTTCCAGTCACCCCCACCCACATACCACATACCCACTGGCTCCCAGACCCAATCTCTCTCCTTGGAGTCCTCATCCAATCTCAGTGTTCCCCCGACTCCTTATCCAAGTCCCTTTTCCTAGCCAGTTCCAGTTCTGCCCCTGAATGCCAGCAATGTGTCAGGTCTGTTTTCCCCTCCTTTTCTCCGCTCTACTGTTTCTCAATCCCAGTGTCCTCGCCCAACCAGTCCCACTCTCCCCCCATTCCAACTTCAGTGTCTGTTTCCCTCTCCCCCAACCATCCACCAGCTCTGCTTTCAGCCTGCTCTTCCTCAGGTTCTTGTCTGAATCTGCTCCAGCCCCCTTCCCAGTGCATGTCCAGCTCTTGTTGCCTCAGTCTTTGAAGGCAGCTTTCTCCTTCACATTTCCAGGGCCCAGAAGTGGAAGAGGTCACCGAGAGCACAGGAGAGACCAGCTCCCTGCTCTTAGTTCAGGAGTCCAGACCTGACTCTGGCCCAGCCTACATCAGTCCAGAGATGCAATTGAAGGGAAAGTCCTACTCAGCCCTGGGCTGGGGCATGCCCAGTGTGGCTGGAATCTTTGAGGAATTTAGCTGGTCAAAGCTAAGAAGTCTCTATTGAACATCTGCACACTAATTTTTGAAAGGTTTCAAACTTGATCAAATTTGGGCAGATTTCCCCAGGAATAGTAAAAGGCACATCCCTGCCAGAAAGACCAACCCTCTGCCAAATTTCAAGTCTCTGCTCCAAAGCACAAGGATGTTAGAGTTTTTCAAAGAAAAGTTTGCCAGAATTTTTTAACATGGGCAAAATAAATTTTTCTCTAACCTCGTTGTGAGAAATGGCTGAACTATTTTGGCTGAAATTTTCCAGAATACTTCAGCCTGAAGCAGGTACTCAGCATGGAACATTTCAACTCAAATTGTTAAATTTTTACGAAGTTGTAAGCAACTGTAAACAGGACTATATAATGGAAAGTGTCAGGTAATCTTAATTATAGGGAATGCTCCGAGCACTGCCTATAATGTACCTATAATATTTCTACATGCATGTATAACATAAACCTGGATGGTGTTGGTCAATTAAAAAGGGGATGAGAAATTGTATATGCTGATTGGCTGATAAAATTTCTGAGCTGAGGTGGTAATGAGTTGAGGCAGTAAAAGAACAAGTTCTGAGTGTTGCAATTTTAGCTGAAAACTTACAAGCCTTATCTGTTTAACTATACATATTAAAATAATGTTTCATAATTCCAGGAAGACACTAGAGCGTCGGAATTAATCCATGTCAAATTGTGTTAAAAGCACCAGGCAGAATATTTGCATTTATATAAAGGATTCACATGCATGCCCAAGTGAAGCAACTCAGAAGTTCAAAGCTAGCCTTGTAAGAACCTTTGTTGCTCTCTTTTTAATCTTCATTTTAGAAATGTAGGAATATTTTTTAAAAAAAACATTTAGCTAAATAAAGAAAAATAGACAATGTAAGAAAAAGGTCATGAGCCAACCAGCCAGCCTTGGCAGTAGGCCATCACACTACATAGGTGAAAGTGAGAGTGTGAGGGCCATTGAACACTGAATTTCCTAATGTATCAAAATTACAGAGACAACCGTGCTAAATAGCCTTCTTCTGGAACAGTGTAGAAACCTAAAGTGCATTTATTAGCCCTCTCAATCATTCATTTGGATCCTGTGGTAAGGTGCTCAAGTGGTTACATACTGAACTGCAGTAGACTAAACATAAGCACATTGGTTCAAGGATTTGAAAGAGATTTATATAAACACACACACTATAGTTTGGTTCTGTAATTCTTAATGTCTATTTTCTGCCTTTATATGTAGAATGTTTATAAAGGGTATCTAAAGATTATATGCCAGGGATTGGCAACCTTTGGCATGCAACCTGTCAGGGTAAGCCCCTGGCGGGCCGGGACAGTTTGTTTACCTGCAGCGTCCACAGGTTCGGCCGATTGCGGCTCCCACTGGCCGTGGTTTGCCGTTCCATGCCAATGGGGGCTGCGGGAAGCGGTGCGGGCGAGGGATGTGCTGGCTGCCGCTTTCCGCAGCCCCCATTGGCCAGGAATGGCGAACCATGGCCAGTGGGAGCCGCGATCGTCCGAACCTGCAGATGTTTCAGGTAAACAAACTGTCCCGGCCTGCTAGGGGCTTACCCTGATGGGCCTCGTGCCAAAGGTTGCCGATCCCTGTTCTATTCCTATGTTAATAAGAACACAAAGAAGACATGAAAAGACAAGGGGGTGGTCAAGACTGGGAACTTACATCATCATAGCTACATCTCTCAGGGAGGTGAAAAACCCACATCTCTAAGAGACGAAGCTATGCCGACCTAACCCCTAGTGTAGACAACACTAGGTCAACGGGAGATGCTACAGCATCTCAGGGAGGTGGATTATCTATGCTGACAGGAGAACCACCCATCCTCCATCTGCATAGGTAGTGTCAACACTGAAGCACTACAACGGTGGAGCTGCAGTGCTGTAGCTGTATCACTGCAGCTGTTTAAGGGTAGACATAGCCTAAAAGAAAACAAATTTATCCACTGAATCAAATATAGAAGGCTACCATTGAATTAAACAATCTCTCACTCTAAAATCAAGACCATTGCTAAGAAGCAATGAGCAGGTGAAAAGTGATTGTCATGGGTGTGATAATTTAACAGTTTACATTTCTACAAGATCTTGAGGATGATAATGAGCCCATAATGCCTTAACCTCAAATGCTAGTGGCTTGAGAAAGAGTGTGTTCCTTTTTGGGTCCCCAAGATGAGGAACCAGCAGGGGCCGCCATCATCTTTACAACCATCTTCACAGGAAAACCATTGCTTTTTTCTGACTTCATTATGACACCACGCTTGACAAGAGACCTGCTTCCTCCACCCTCCTTGCCAGCCACTGAGGCATAGGAGTACAACAACACTCGGCATTTAAAATTTGACATCTACATACAAACAGCCGCTAGCCAACCAGCTTTACCCATCTGAGCCATGGAAACCACTGGCTAATCTTTCAATCCACCTTCCTGAATCTGAATTGAAACCACAAGAATCACAACCACAAAAGCCAGAATCAACCTTTCTGGTTTTGATTTCTTTTTCCAATTATTATTAGTAAAGGGACTTCCCTGCCTCATCATTCTTGCATTTGTTCTTTTAACTCCCACAGGTGACTGGGAATGAGTGTGTGTGCACACAGAAATATGTGGGTAGCGCCTATTGTATTTATCTGAGAATGCAACCTACAGATTAGTTTTTCAAACACTTAAAACTGTGGTAGGAGAATTGCCACTCTGTCTAAAAGATCACATGTACCTATGGGTTGGGACACGTGATTAAGTCCTCAGAGACCTTTATTTTCATCTAGTTTCTTGTATGCCAGTTAAATATAGCAAGCTATGGTATCCTGAACCATGTTGGAAGGTCTCATATAACCTTATGTTGTGGGGAGACATTGGCTATCATCTATCTAACCATCTATAACGGGTCGGCAACCTTTGGGAAGTGGTGTGCCAAGTCTTCGTTAATTTAAGGTTTTGCATGCCAGTAAAAGGTTTCATGTGCCAGACCGGCAGCACGGGAGGCAGACGGAACCCCAGACCGGCAGCGGGCACTCAGCTCACTGCCGGTCTGGGGTTCCGGCCACCGGCCCCTGCCAGCCACAGTCCCGGCTGCCGGCCCCGCTCAGTCCGCTGCTGGCCTGGATGGATGGAACCCGGGCCAGCAGCGGGCTGAGCGGGGCCGGTGGCCAGGACCCTGCTGCCAAGGGGCCGGCGGCTGGGACCCCAGACCAGCAGCAGGCTGAGCGGCTCATCCTGCTGCCGATCTGAGGTCCCGGCCGCCGGCCCTGCTCAGCCACCTGCCGGCCCAGGTTCCGTCCATCTGAGGTTCTGTAATCCAAGCTGGCAGCAGGCTGAGCGGGGCTGGCAGCCGGGACCCTGACTGGCAGCAGCGTGCCACTGAAAATCAGCCCGTGTACCACCTTTGGCACACGTGCTGTAGGTTGCCAATCCCGATCTATAAGGTGGGAAGGCTGCTTTAATTGGCTGGAATCTAAATATTCAATTTCAACCTAAGAATTAATTTACCCTCCCTGTATCAACTACACCTCTACCCCGATATAACGAGACCCGATATAACACAAATTCGGATATAATGCGGTAAAGCAGTTCTCGGGGTAGGGGATGGACTGCGCACTCCGGTGGATCAAAGCAAGTTTGATATAATGCGGTTTCACCTATAAGGTGGTAAGATTTTTTTGGCTCCCGAGGACAGCGTTATATCGAGGTAAAGGTGTATTTGACTGGAAAATAAATAAAATAAAATAAATTTATCACCGAGATTGACAAGTCCATGTTATTTTGGGCTGATAGCTAAATAAGGTCTGTTACTTTCTCAAATTATTAGATAAAGCTTGTAAAGAATTGTTGTTTTATTTGGTATTAATTAGCCTGATAATTAGATTAATGTGATGAGATGATATTAGAATCATAGAATATCAGGGTTGGAAGGGACCTCAGGAGGTCATTTAGTCCAACCCCCTGCTCAAAGCAGGACCAATTCCCAACTAAATTATCGCAGCCAGGGCTTTGTCAAGTCTGACCTTAAAAACCTCTAAGGAAGGAGATTTCACCACCTCCCTAGGTAACCCATTCCAGTGCTTCAACAACCCTCCTAGTGAAAAAGGTTTTCCTAATATCCAACCTAAACCTCCCCTACTGCAACTTGAGACCATTACTCCTTGTTCTGTCATTTGGTGCCACTGAGAACAGTGTAGATCCAGCCTCTTTAGAACCCCCTTTCAGGTAGTTGAAAGCAGCTATCAAATCCCCCCTCATTCTTCTCTTCTGCAGACTAAACAATCCTAGTTCCCTCAGCCTCTCCTCATAAGTCATGTGTTCCAGCCCCTAATCATTTTTGTTGCCCTCCGCTGGACTCTTTCCAATTTTTTCACATCCTCCTTGTAGTGTGGGGCCCAAAACTGGACACAGTACTCCAGATGAGGCCTCACCAATGTTGAATAGAAGGGAATGATCATGTCCTTCAATCTGCTGGCAATGCCCCTACTTATACAGCCCAAAATGCCATTAGCCTTTTTGGCAACAAGGGCACACTGTTGACTCATATCCAGCTTCTCGTCCACTGTAACCCATAGGTCCTTTTCTGCAGAACTGCCTAGTCATTTGGTCCCTAGTCTGTAGCAGTGCATGGGATTCTGCACTTGTCCTTGTTGAGCCTCATCAGGTTTCTTTTGGCCCAATCCTCTAATTTGTCTAGGTCCCTCTGTATCTGATTCCTACTCTCTAGCGTATCCACTCCTCACAGTTTAGTGTCATCTGCAAACTTACTGAAAGTGCAGTCCACGCCATCCTCCAGATCATTAATGAAGATATTGAACAAAACCAGCCCCAGGACCGACCCTTGGGGTACACCGCTTGATACTGGCTGCCAACTAGACATGGAGCCATTGATCACTACCCATTGAGCCCAATGAGTTAGCCAGCTTTCTATCCGCCTTATAGTTCATTCATCCTGCCCATACTTCTTTAACTTGCCGGCAAGAATACTGTGGGAGACCGTATCAAAAGCTTTGCTAAAGTCAAGGAATAACACATCCACTGCTTTCCCTTCATCCACAGACCCAGTTATCGCCTCATAGAAGGCAATTAGGTTAGTCAGGCATGACTTGCCCTTGGTGAATCCATGCTGACTGTTCCTGATCACTTTCCTCTCCTCTAAGTGCTTCAGAATTGATTCCTTGAGGACCTGCTCCATGATTTTTCCAGGGACTGAGGTGAGGCTGACTGGCCTGTAGTTCCTTGGATCCTCCTTCTTCCCTTTTTTAAAGATGAGCACTACATTAGCCTTTTTCCAGTCATCCAGGACCTCCCCCGATCACCATGAGTTTTCGAAGATAATGGCCAATGGCTCTGCAATCACATCCGCCAACTCCTTTAGCATCCTCAGATGCAGCGCATCCGGTGCCATGGATTTGTGTTTTTCTAAATAGTCCCGAACCACTCCTTTCTCCACACAGGGCTGGTCACCTCCTCCCCATGCTGTGCTGCCCAGTGCAGCAGTCTGGGAGCTGACCTTGTTCATGAAGACAGAGGCAAAAAAAGCATTATTAACCTACTTCCTTTTGATTTGATTTTATGTGTTTTATTTATATAGTTATAGTAGTTATTTAATTTAGTTAAAACAATTTGCAATTGGAGAATTGTGTGGACTGATGGTTCTTCCGCAGATATCAGGGTCTAGAATTATGAGAACTCCAGAGTAGATAAGAGACAGCTAGTGGTTCATAGAACCTGCCCACTATAGTCCCCAGAATGAAGTTGTCTCTTTGTATGCAAGCCTTGTGACACTCCACAAACATGTGTGGTTTATTCCCTGGCTGAGCCCTAGGATAAACCATACATACTCTTGTTTCCTGGAGCATACTTTCCAGACTAACATTCACAAATGCTTGAGTTAATTGATTGCTAACTAGTTTGAGTAAAACAAAACCTTTAGTCTACAGTATTTAGGGTGTTTTCACCTGAGATGTTTTTCTACTGAAGGGAGTTTCCCTTCTTGTACTTAAAAATCAGAAGTAGCTCTTGGTCTGTTCAGTCGGTTTAACAAGAGGCTGAGATGGAACACAAAATGTAGTGAGGTGGAGAGCTGTGTCTCAGCACAAGCAGTGCCGGGTTTACAATGGCACCAGTGTCTCAACGGAGCTGGGCCCATGCTCAGAAGGGGCTCCAGCCTGCTCCGCTTGCACTGAGCCCCGAGACCCCACTGGCTCCTATGGCTGGAGTGATTCCCAGCCCTGGGACCAGCCCTGGATGCACCACCAGCTCAGCCTGGCAGACACAGTCACCTCCTCGAGGGCTGGTGAGTGTGGCTGGGAGGCAGGGTGTGGGGGAGTGGGTCTCTGGGAGGTCTGGGGGGTGCTGGGCTGTGAGGTGGCGGGGAAGATGTGTGTGTGTGTGAGATGGGGCACTAGGGAGAGGGGGTTCTGTGGGGGTTGCTGGGCAGTTGTGGTGGGTCTGCGGGCAAGGGAGCATTGGGCATTTGTGAGGGCAGTCTGGGGGGGGGGGCTGCTGGGCATAGTGTGTCTGGAGAGGCACTGGCCATAGGGAGTGAGGGGGTGTTGGGTGGAGGGGCTGTGTGGCGTGGCATGGGCCTGATCCCGAGTGGAAGGGACATGCTGGCAGCACAGGGCTGGGCGGGCCACTGTGCATCTGGCAACTGTACTTTGTAAATAGTGCCCTTGCACTGGGCTGGGTGAAGCAGGGCCGCCCCTGCCATGCCATGCCCCATTGCCCCTGGCTGGCCACTCGCTCTGGGGACTGACCTCCCCGTACCATGCTCCATTGCCTCCATGGGGGCCCACAAATACATTTGGCGCCAGGCCCACAAAAGGTTAATCCAGCCCACACAAGCACCTCCGGAATGCAGTACATTGATGAAGTTTAAGTAAATAAATTAAAGCATGTTTTTTCTCTCATTGCCCATTTTAAAGGAATCCCAGTGGGGGCTTTTGGTTTTCTTGTGTTTTCAGTAGCTATCCCAAAATAGCAAACTTACACTGCTGGATAAGCATTGTTTTTCCCATTGTATGCATGGAATAACTGAGCCTCAGCAAAGTATGGTGATTGCACCAAGACTCATCAGAAATAAAGACCACTTTCCCTTGATTCCCATGTCCCTTAGGCCACAGCAGCAACCAGCTAGACAAAAAATGTGCCCATATTTGGGAGATAGCACAGAAGTAAATTAAAAAGTAATTAATATTCATTATTGTACAGGCAAGAATGAAAATGTATAACTGATGTGTCTCAACCCCTTTGAAAATGACAAGGCGTAGTGTCTTCACTTAAAGCACATTTAAGCTGCTTTTAGAGGACTGTTTTTCATGTGCACAATTATTTAAATTTTTGTTAAAAATATCTGGGAAATTTACAAACATGTCACCTAGTGTTGGCACCGGTGAGAGTGATTGTAAAATAGCATTTCCCGAAATTCAAATGGTGAAGAGAAAAATCAGGAGTCTGATGCTTAAATATACAGTGCTGTCATCATTGTATTATATTAAAATAACTTGCCTCCAGGAACTGCACAGTCTTTCTCCCTTTCAATCTGTCACTTCTCAAGAGTCTGTGACTTCAGTTAACTGCACCAGTAGCTTTCTAGCTATGGTAGTCTTACAGCAAGGAGGACACTTAAATAGAGGCTTCTCATGCACAGTGGGGGACTCATTAACTACTGAATGGATGCTGCAAACAAAGTATGATTAAGTTTCCTAGGGACTTAATGGGGCTCCACACAGCCTGAATGTTGAAGTAGAGTTATATCAAATAAATGATTCTCAATCATGTTTTTAAGACAGAACTGTCAGGCTCCTGGCAGAGTGAACTTTGTTTGCTTATGGATTATGATCATTTAATAAGCTGATCAGTGTCTTATTGCTGCCTCAAGTCATAATACTTTTAATGATGTCCAAACCATATAGCTATTAAAGCCATACTGTGTAATAGCAGCACAATGGAAAGTGGATTGAATAAGATGGAGATTGAAGTGGGGTAACATAGCAGTGGCAAAGTAAGTCCCTGACTATCAGAATGAGAAAGTTCAGCTCATTCTAAAGGCTGCGCCTTCTTTTCAACTTCTGCCTCCATGAAAGAGTCTGCTGGAACCCAATGACAGCAAATCATCACTTTCCTTGGGATCTCAGGACATATTACTCTCTACCCTGACCTTTAATATATCTATTCCCCCTATCTACTGGGCATCTCCACCTCTCCAAGTAATGAACAATTTCTTAGACATGAGAGAACGCTCATGGGGTGGAATATTTACCCAACAGTGGGGAACTAGTCCCTGCCTAGGCATGAATCTATTTGCTATAACTGTGATTTGGAGAGTAGAGAGAGCCACCAGAAGGGAAATGTCTTTCCTTATCCAAAACATCTCCAATTTTGCCAAGATCATGAGCATAAGACATGCTCTTAAAATCTGTCCAGTGGCAAGCAGAAGTGAAGGAACCTGCTGTGATGGGATGTATAAATCCCATACTGGTGACAAAGGGGTTAAAGAACTGCTGTGGGAAAGGCTGGCCTCACCCCACTGGCCCTGTGTGACAGTCTACATGATTATGGTAACCGCTTTTACAGAATTATGATAAATCTTGTGCAAAGTATGCCTTGTGAGGTATCATTGGAAAAGTTCTAATCTGAGCATCGCTATCCTGCTAAAATGTGTGCATCATCATTGTATATGAAGTTATGAATTTTTGCCATATGTTTGTTGCTGAAACACGTGAGTCTGGAGAATATTCAGAGACCAGACCCTCAGAGGTAACAAAGAACAGTGAACAAATGCCTTACATGTCAAGCCTCACATACACAAAAGGTTGTGAGCAAAAGATTTGCAATTCACCTGAGAGAGAGTACAAATTTTAGGTGCACCACAGACTGAGTGTCTGCACTTGGGGGGTGGGGGCTATTCTTGAATGCAAGGAGGAGAGTATAAATAAGGGACAATGACATCACCACTTCACCTCTCCTCTACCACCTACACTGAAGGCAATAAAAGTGTTTGGAAGACAAAGAAACATTTGAACTGGTGGGAGTGGTCCTAGATTTCCAATTAGCACATACTGCTGTAGGCTTTTGGGTAAGAGGAACCTTATTGGTTCAAATTTGACATAGCCTGATAAAGTTTAGGATATAGCTTGTGGTTTTTATCTTTTTGTAACCAGTTCTGACCTATGACTATATCACTTAAAACCTATCTTCCTGTAGTTAAACTTATTTTAATGTGTTATTTAAGCCAGTGCATTTTTACATAACATAAGAACGGCTATTCTGGGTCAGACCAAAGGTCCATCTAGCCCAGTATCCTGTCTTCTGACAGTGGCCAATGCCAGGTGCCCCAGAAGGAATGAACAGAACAGGTAATCATCAAGTGATCCATTCCCTGTCACCCATTCTGGCAAACAGGCTAGGGACACCATCCCTGCCCATCCTGGCTAATAGCCATTGATGGACCTATGCTCCATGGATTATCTAATTCTTTTTTGAACCCTGTTATAGTCTTGACCTTCACAACATCCTCTGGCAAGGAGTTCCACAGGTTGACTGTGCATTGTGTGAAGAAATGCTTCCTTTTGTTTGTTTTAAACCTGCTGCCTATTAATTTCATTTGGTGACCCCTAGTTCTTGTGTTATAAGGAGTAAATAACACGTCCTTATTTACTTTCTTCACATCAGTCATGATTTTATAGACCTCTATCATATCACATATTGACTGAAGTTTGGTGAATCTACTCAGATTATGAAGGCTGGGGCATATTCAGACCCTTTGATGGTATGATGAACTAATTAGTGAGCTTACTCTGATCAAGGGAGTCTTGAGCAGTGTAAGATACACATTTCTGGGTTGCAAGGCTGTGGTTGGGGGGATTTGCGGGTGTCTTCCTGTATACAGTTGATGAGTGGCTGTGAAAGCCTTCATGTAACTTTGGGTGTGCTTTCACATAGCTGTGTGAGAGCAAAACCTGAAAGGGCTGCTTGTCACTAGCAGAGCAGTATAAGAGCTACCCTGAGCTAGAGTGCTAAGGGGGCGCAGTAATTCCAGAATCCAGGTTGTACGCCGGGGCATGTCACATCCTGTCATTCTTGTCAGGGGTGAATCAAGGATTTAAAGAGCAGGAAGTTTCAGTCAGCTGCTGGGCAGCTCTGGGGGAGAGCTGGCAGACGCTCTATAATTCCCAAGAGAGACTCATAGAGGGCTTCAGAGAAGCTGCCCTCAGGAAGGTCATACCGATCTTACTGGCCAGCTGGGACAGGTTTGGCAAGCCCCAAGGCAAGCTACCAAGCTCTGGGTGCTGCTGTCCTCAACCTGTCCCAGGGTTAGAGAATCAGGGAACTATACTAAAGGAATAGGGCTCTGGGAGTCAGGAGCCCCATCCTCTTCAAAAAGCAGTAGACTATTTGGCTCGGAGACTCCTGTTTATACAGCTGGGGGTGCTCTACAAATTTTGCAGAACCCTAGCAGTAGGAGGGGTAGTATCTATTTCAAGATGTGATGGGGCACAGGAGCAACCATGAAGATCTATGGGATTGTTCTTCTGCTCAAAGCCTGGGTAGACAGGAGGGACCTGCAGGTGGAGAACATCTGAAGGAGGAAACTTGCTGGGAAAGTGATGGCCTTTTTTAGTTGAATGAGAGAGATAAGAGTCCAACTCTTCCTAGGCTGCATCCTCATCCTCCAGCAGACGTCCCCACCCCCTGTAAAATAATATCCCAGGTCCCTGAACCTGCTTCCCCATGCTGGTGAACCCCACTTCCTCCTCTTTACTCTGACATCAATGAACTTTGGATCAGGCCCCAAGTTTTCATATGTAAAATCAGGACCATAAATTATGAAATGACAACAACAGATGCATCCTCCTCCTCTTCAGATGTGGAGGAAAGGATGTGTGTTACACAAGCACCAACGTACAACCATATAGCTGGTTTAAAACTTTTAAATGTTTTTTTAATGTATTTTTTTCTTAGAAAATTCTGATTTCACAGACCTCCACCCATTTTTTAAAAAAATGAAAACGTCAATCAACCAGCTGGATGGAATTAAAAAATGTTGAAATGTCAACAATAAAATATAAAATTTCCAGAAATGACTAATATTTTTTACTCTTTTTTTTTTTTTTTTTTTTTTTTTTTTTTAAACCAGCTCTCCATAAACACATGTTCCTGCTGCTGGTAAAAAAGTATTGTTCTATACCCCAAGGCTTATAAATAAAATTGCAGAACTCGGAGACCAGCAGCAGTGTCAATGTTATCATGTCTGCAGAGGATCACAGCTCCATTCTTCCCAGAGCTGATCCCCTCCTTAGTAAAAGGATTAATGTGGCTTGGTTTGTTAAACTAGGCTAATATGCCATCCTTCCTACAGCAGCCTGCAGGGCTTGGTGAACCCATCAATTGTATACCTGCAACCACCACTGACCTCAGCTGCTAGGATTATTGGCTCCCTGGTGTTCAAGAGAATATGCAGCAATTTCCCACCACCTAAGAAATACTGTAAAACATGTTTTAAAAGTGTCCTAATCCTGTCTGCTGAACCCCTCCTTCCTCAATAAACTGCTCCCACCCTCAATGAGACAATCAAAGCACCAGGGAGTTGGTCAAACCTTCCACCTCTTTTGACAGTTACATTTACTGGAGACTTTCCTTTAGTACCAGCTGTCTCTGGTTTTGGAAAAGGTGTCTCGGAGTTCTAGTCTTGATGCTACCAGAAAGTTCTAGGTCACTGTGCAATGTAGTGACAGCTGTGAAGTTCCTAAGTGGTCACAGATCTGTTATAATACAGTGAACGATGGACCTAATACATGATCTCCGTTTAAGCTGCAGAATCCTACGTTAATCAATGGCCCCGTACCACTTTACAGAAACCTCCAATAAAAAAACTCAGCAAATTGTTGTTTCACATTCTCCACTTCTGCATACATTGGGCACTGCCTTTTCCTTGTTCCGGGCATGACCAGTCATTCCAGAGAGCAGCAGTCAAAACCAAGGGTAACAGCCTCAAGTTCGGGAGCTTGCTTTAACTGAGTTTGAAACTCTTTTGAACACTTTGCTGCAGGTCTAGTTTCTCAAGCTACTAAAGTTAAAATAAAATTGAAATGAGTGGAGAAAACATGTGTGTGTGCGCATGTGTGTGAACTTGTGATGTTTCCTACATGTATAAAAGAAATATATGGACAGAGATGGAGGGTATCAAAAATATTTGAATGACTAGATCACTATTATTCCAGAAAATTCTAACTGGTAAATAAAGAAGTTTCTGTCATTAAAACACAAGCAAGAAGACAGCTAAAGAGGCAGCAAGTTGAAGGATAAATGAATGAATATATATATATATATATATATATTGTGAGAAGCAATGATGAATCAAATCTTTACTTTCCCTGTTTATGTCTGATGGCCCAGAATTATTTGACAGCACTCCAATTGTATGATAAACTGGAATGCGGGTTACATCATTACAAGCCTCCTGCCAATGGCCAACTTCCCATAACTTGTTACGTGACTGCAGTGTTAATCCATAACTAATTATTGTATCAATTTTATACTTTTTTGCAAAACATACCCATCTATGTAAAAGATTGTAATGAGTGTGAACATAGTCTCAATAAGATACTATTACTTCTGTCACATAGAGACAACTATATAATGATCTGCATAATATAGACTGAAGAAAATGTTAGCCTGCATATTTGAAACCATTATATACATTTCCACCTCATTAAAGAAAATCACTGGAGCTACGTAGCATGCTTAGGCTGGAGATGAGATGGCAGAGTATATAGATTTCATAATCTAATTTTCTACTATTAAAGAGCTGCAGCTGAACAAAACCAATAGAATTGTGCTTGCCGGCTAAACAGTTACAAATAAGAAAACTCATTCAAAATAGTAGTGCTATGAAAACACACTTTGTTCATTCTCATTGTAACCAGACTTGGGTACCAGTCACTTTGGACGTGCTAAAGATGTGTTTTCATGAATGGGTTATGCTAGGCTTTAATAGAAGTATGGATCAAAATATGGCAGAGTGATTCCAAGAAGAAGGTTACAGTGCTTTTCAAATAAGGGCATGCTGCACAAGTTTCCAAGATAACTAAAAATATACAGTGTTCATAAAAAAATTGGATTCATTCTAAAATGTAGAGATGGGAGTAAACAAAAGCCTCAAATTCAAACGTTATATTTTTATAATAGTGTGAAACTCAAACCCATGATCCAAATATTCCTTGCTTATAAAGGGCACACTTCTGCCACTCTAGCATTAAGAAACAACTTGCCTCCCATGAGAAGTCCCAGTGGAACTAGTGGAACTACTTGTGGAGTAAAGTACTACTTAAACTGAGTAAGTGGGGATAGCATCTGGTCCCAAATAAACACTGCTCCCATCCCTATGTGCCAGGTAAAAGAACTGGGGCAGTGTAAAGGGACCCCAAAAACCTGATATGTTTGCCAGGAGCAGGATCCTCCCAGCACAGACACTGTGGAAGTCAGCCTTGTAAGTCCTGCTATCAGGATCCACTGTGAACAGCACTGCAGAAATTCCAAGCAGCACTATGGTCCATAGGGCAATCCAGAGGGGCTGCCATAACTTAGATAGGCTTCTAGAGCTCCCTAAATTATGTTGGGGTCTTCTTCAGTCTCAGGAACAGATCAGGATCAGTAGGACACAAAGGTGGCAGAAAGCCACTGTATCTTCCCCTCTCCCTGTGAGTTCTGTGTTATGTGTCATAGGGTGTGTTTATACAAAAAAAGATGTGTTCTTAACTCAACTCAGGTTAGCTCACCTGCACAAGCTAATTTGAACTAAAATAGCAACGAAGACCTGGTGACTTGGCTTTTGATTTGGAATAGCAGCTTGAGTTCAACTCCAGGCTCACCTGTATGCTTTAGTTTAACTCAAGCTACTAACCTTAGTTAAAAGCTGAGTTGCTGTGCTTTCACTGCTATCTTCCCTCAGGTTAGCTAATTCACATTAAGAATGCACCTTCTTCTGCAGTGTAGACATACCCATGCCCACAGACTGTCATCCTGCATTATTATAGACACCTTACAGGCTCTGTTTGCACTGAGATTTGGACATAAAGGAGGGAGTATGTCTTTTTTATAGTGTATCTCCAAATTTACAGCATACATTTGTAGAGTACAGTATGAATTATCTGAGAATTTACAAATTATTCTGTTAATTGTGTAAGAAGTATCTTAGATGGCCTGCAGGTTTTTGTGTGTGACTCTAACAGTTCCCTAGCAAAGAAATGGCTGGAGTCAGAAACTTAAAAATGGACTGGTCTGTCAATAGATTTTCAGGTAAGGAAGACTGGAAAAAGAGTATCCCCCTAGCTCTAGACCAGTGGTTTTCAACCTTTTATTCATTTGTGGTCCCCTAAAAAATTTCAGATGAACTAGAGTGGTAACAGATATAGCCAACTTTGCTTGCCAATACCTCCTCTACTGATGATATTAGAGGCACTGGGTGAAATCCTGGTTCTGCTGAAGTCAATGGGAATTTTGTCATTCTCACACCTTCATTTGAAATTTCTTTAGGGATCCACAAATGAAACATTGATTTCAGTAGGGTCAGGATTTCACCCGTGATGTCTATCATCAGGTAAAAACAGAGCCTAGTGGCTATCTGATCACCTTATGTCATCTGCCAGTTGGCACCAAGGAGCTCTGGGCTCACACAAGATCATTGTAGTTGTATCTGTTAAAACGCAGGCAGTGCTATCATAAAACTACAGGCAAGTTCCAACACTTAGCTACAGGAGCAAAGCTTCCATAAATGGAAGGAACAGTAAATGTCTATAATATTACTATATTGGATCTGTTAGTGATGTTGTTGCTTGACAGTATGGGCCACTGAAAACTTTAGGTCAACACACTTCCAAATTAGTGTTGACTTTTGCAAAGAGCCTGTCAAATTGACCCTCATTTTAACTTTGGTTGCAGTTGCTTAGTTTCATAATTTTATTAGATTAGCTGAGGTTGTAGAAAGTTCAGTTCCAACCCTGTTTATTTCACACAAAGTTGCTGTCAGGTTCCTTCCCCACTCTGAACTCTAGGGTACAGACATGGGGACCCGCATGAAAGACTCCCTAAACTTATTTTTACCAGTTTAGGTTAAAACTCCCCAAGGCACAATTTCTCTCTTATACCTTGGATTAAATAATGCTGCCACCACCAAGTGATTTAAACAAACATTTGGGGAGGGCCACTTGGAGCCCTACCTTCCCCAAATATCCCCCCAAACCCCTACACCCCTTTTTGTGGGCAGGCTTGAGAATAATCCCCCAAGCCCCTACACCCCCTTTCCTGGGGAGGTTTGAGAGTAATATTCTCACCAATTGGTACAGGTGAACACAGACCCAAACCCTTGGATCTTAAAACAATGAAGAATCAATCAGGTTCTTAAAAGAAGAATTTTAATTAAAGAAAAGGTAAAAGAATTACCTCTGTAAAATTGGGATGGTAAGTACTTTACAGAATAACAAAAGACTCAAGAAGGATCTCCCCTCTTGGCAAAACCTTAAAGTTACAAAACCAGGCATAAACTTCCCTCTTCCACAAAGGAAAACACAAGCCAAAGTAAAAGTAAACTAACACATTTCCTTGCTAAATACTTACTAACTTTATAGGAGCTGGATTTCTTGATCTGTGACTGGCAAAAGCCCCCAGAACAGACAGATAAAGCCTGTTCCCCCACCCCCAGATTTGAAAGTATCTTGTCTCCTCATTGGTCCTTTTGGTCAGGTGTCAGCTAGGTTACCTGAGCTTCTTAACCCTTTACAAGTAAAAGAGGAATTAACCTCTTACAGTGTAAAGAGGGATTTTATGCTACCCTTAGCTGTATGTTTATGACAGTTGCTTTGAGAATGTTGTGGAAGATGAGAAACTCCAGATTCTGAAGGACACTGTATATCTTCTGTTGTGTTCCAACCTTTTATGACATTCAGAATATTGAAAATATATGGATAAAGTTGGTGGAAAATAATGACAGCATCATGTTGATCAATCTATTTAATGTCAGTAAACGAGTAGAGCTATTTACTTGCAATGTCATCAGAAATGATATTCTAGACATGATACTCCAGACAGGTAACTGTCTAGGGGGAGCTATTGATGAAGGGATTATTTTTGCAGATGTACCCCAATAGGTATGAATTGCCCTACGTTACAAGGTTAGATTTATTGATTATAGTGGACACACAGTGCATCTTGGTGCTTACAGCAAAAGAGTGCCTAAGATGTAGAAAGACATCAACTCATGCACCCTTAGATACGCATATTTCACAGTTCAATCAATGTTTTGCTGGTACGCCTGTCCAGTCATATAATGGATTTCTGTGCCCTGTATGAAGTGCTCTCTTATATTATTATTGCATAAATACTTTAAGTAAATGGTCATTTGTTCCTTTTTGACATTGCCCATTGTTTCATGTGCAAACACACTCACTAATTTTGAACCGTTGATGCAGTTCATAAGCATGTTTATTATTTCTTGACTGGTACATTCAATCAACTGATCTTTGAATAGTTTTGCTTGTGTGCCGCACATTTTTGAGACCATATTTTAGACAATTCTTCTACTTCTTGTCACCAGATTCAACAACTGCATGAAAAATCTCAAGCATGTGTCTATCATTCTGAGCTAAGTCATATTCTAAGACAGGACCACTAATGAGATGAATGAGGGGAGTCCATACCTCCCACACAGCTATTGTTTCAGGCTGTCTGCAACAGACTCAGCACAGCATCAGTTTCAATAAGGGTCAAGTTTGGAAGGTTTCCTTTGTTATGGTGGGGGCTAGAATTTTTTTTTAATATACAGTTCGATTCTGCAGATGCTAATGAACTGCATGGGGGCAGAGGCAGCAGACCCCAAGTCTCTCTCCCCACTGCATATTAAGGTGCTAAATCTTGTGTCAGAATTGTTCATGTAATGGTAGCACGTGATTTCCTCAGTTTTTAATGGTTGTGTTTTTTAGTGATGGGATTAATGATATGTCTTACTTTGAATTACATTGAGCCACCTTAACTATAAGCTAATGAAGTTTTTTGTAGTATCATTGACTTTTCTCCGTAAACTCTCAAGAAGGTCATCGGGTTCTATGATTCCTGAAAAAACCCAAGATACGTTTACTGTACCTACCTTCATATGAAACACTCATGACCTTCTTATGTTATGATAACATTTCTTTGCAATCACACACACATTGCAGAATAAAGTCCATTTCTATATATATCTCAAAATTAACAAGTGCATGGAAGTCACTTCTTAAAATTTCATTCAGTGGGCCAAAGCTTGCAATTAACTTCAGAAGAAATTTCAACTGAATAATAGCTGTATGATCAGATCCAATATAAATTTGTTTGCCCTTAAAACACCATAAGGCAGATTTTTGAAGGTATTTAGAAGCCTAAAGATGCAGCTAGTTGCCTAGCAGGATTTTCAAAGTGGGGGTCTCAGTGTGAGTTAGGTGTTTAGCTGCTTTTGAAAATCCAACTGGGTGCCTATCAGCATTTTGAGGTGCTTAAATACCTTTAAAAATCTGCCCCTATGGGCCTAATTCTCATCTACAATCAGTGTAGGGGGTCTTTACCCACTTTAAAGCCCCTTTACACTGCCAGCGTGTACAGAGACCAGAGTGTACATTAGAATCAGATCCTGAAGGAGTTGGCTTCATCTTGTGTCCTCATCTGAAGCCAGCCTGAACAAAGGGCAGTTGTGGTTTGATAACCTTGTTGATGTACATTAGAATCAGTCACTCCATAAGCTTGTATGTGACGCGGGAGAGAAATGAATCAGTCACTGTTAGGATCTTCCAACACTTTTCCTGGTTTTGAAATGGCTGTGACCTTTGCCCTGCACCAGATTTTTGGGATGCCGTTGTCCTGGAAACATGGTTGAGGAACCAAAGCAACCAGCTTTTGGGAGTAGGTGAAGTAGGAACTCTATATGCGTATAATCCAGGCTTGGAGTCTTTCTTGTTTTCATAAGCATTATGGCCTAGTACAGCTCTTTGTCTGAAAAAGGAGCTATTGGTTTGAATCCACACTAGAAGCCTGCCATTTCTCTATAATCTCAGTTTTGACCACATGGCTGAAAGAATTACCCAAGTTCTGTGTATGGCCATTAGCCACTGGACTAATGGCCATACTGGAATGCAGTGACTGGAAATTCTACAGTCTAACGCAGTGACTGGAAATTCTTCTTTTGCTGAGGCTGGAATCTCCAGAAAGTCTTTTCACAGTTTGCCAGGCTTTCTGGCTTGAATGACTAAAGTCTATCTTTTGAAACCCTCTCCACTGGTTGCACTTGGGTTTGATCTCGCAGTTGAATGAGATCCTTGCTCTTATTAATGGCTTCCTTTATGTTATCAGCAGATTTGAATTCCTGGCAGAATGTAACTGCCTCTGATGACCAGCCAGGGATATGCTATCAGCAATAGCCTATAGGGATAGATTTCTTAGCAGCAGCCTGAACTAATCTTCAGAAAATTTGGTAGGAGATATTTATATTGGCTGGACATGTCAAGTCCAACTCAGCCAGTTTGCTGAGAGATGTCTCTGGTTCTGGTTGAAAGACGTCCCACTGACTGAACTTTTAGAAAATTCCACCTTGCCTTCTGTAAGCTGTTTGTTATTGATATCTGGAGGCCTGTGGTGATCAAAGACAGCTGATGTTGAGATTTTACGGCTACTGGTGGCAGTTGCTTGTAAGATGAAAAGGTGATGTGGGGTGAAGAGTCAATTGCTTATCTACCATTGTGAAAACTTGGCATTTGCTTTGGGTTATAGAGGAGCGGTAGGTCAGCAACGAATGCCCATTCCATTAGACTTTCCTGCATTGTGGTCAAGGTATCCCTAATTGACATGGTGGGAATTGAAGTTGCCATAGTAGATAAAAGGACATGGAAAGGTGGACAGAAGAGGGATTGGCCAGTTATCTGATGGAGACTTGTGAACATTAATCAGCATAAACGCATTCACTTTTATTGTCTGCCTGTCTATGATGTCATTTGGATCAGATGTTGATAGAGTGACAGTGGACAGCCCCTCTTGACGATAAGATGCCATGTGATGGTGATGAGCCTGGACGGTGTAGCCTAGAGCTGAGAGCTGCAAGTCAGTGGTGGAGTGCATCTCCTGAAGAAAGACAATGTGTTCTTCACGGCTTGTTACTAGGTGGAGAAGGCCCTGAAAGGGGCTCTGTTGTGGGGCATGTGTGCCCCGTCCCCTTTTTAGATGGGGCAAGGGTTGCTATAGCCCCACGGCCAAATCTACATGACCACTCTGTGTCTCGGGGTAGTGTGGTCTAGCAGCCAAAGTAAATATAGTTGCCCTCTCTAACAGCCAGAGTCAATATAGCCACCCCTCTGTCAGGGCAGGGTAGCCTAAAAGCCAGAGTCAATAGAGTCACACTTTCTGCCAGGGCTGTGTGGCCTACTGGCCAAAGTCAATAGGATTGGTGAGGTGGGCCGCTGCCCCAGGGTCATCAGCAGCCAGGGTAGGGGGACCTGGGCCCTCTCTCTCCACCGTTCACAACCCAGGGCCTGACTGTGGTGGGATTGCCAGCCACCTAGCTCATTTGGGATCCTGCTCAAATATGCCAAGCTAGTCTCTGGTTCTATAAACAATTCCCCACAAAGTTTCCCTGGGTCACTTCTTACCCATTTCTCTGCAGTGTGCCATCTTGGGGTTCCCACAGTCACTCCTAATTCTGGGGCACCTGGACTATGGGGTTCATTGATCATCACCGTCTGGCTGGCCTCCACATCCCAAAGTGCCAGCGGTCCTTCTGCAGGAGCATGCATCTCCTTCCTCTCTGGCGGTCAGCCCTGAGTGAGTTGGGCTGCTCCCTTTTATACCTTGTCTCCAGTTGGAGCACGCCCACCAGGGTCAAGGGGATGTCATCTTCTTGGCCCAAAGAGAGGAGTTAATCCCTGAAGTCCCAGTGCAGGGCACGTGTGCCCCATCACAGGCCCCCTTGGCAGATGGCCCTTTTGGTCTGATAGACTTACTGAATGTGAGCCTGTGTTCTGCACTTTGTCTGCTTCCATTTTACTTTTTTATGCTACTCAGAGGGGATGCCATGAGAAAGCAGTAGACATGTCCCCCCAAGTCATTCACCTCACACAAGACATCAGTTAGATTCCCGTGGCTGGTCCTTGCCAGCTGACATGGGCTCATGGGGCTCTGGCTAAGGGGCTGTTTCATTGCAGTTTAGATATCCGGGCTTGGGCTGGCGATTGGGCTTTAGGACCCTGCAAGGTGGGAGGGTCTCAGAGCTTGGGCTGCAGCCCAAGCTTGGAAGTCTACACAGCAATGAAACAGACCCATAGTCCGTGGGCCAGTTGTGGGTTTTTATTTGCAGTGTAGATGTATCAAAGATACCTTCAAGAAGGGCAAGAAAATTAGGGCTGTGCTGGTGGATCTGGCAGCTGGATATGATACTGTCTGGCATGTGGGGCTGATGACCAAGTTGTGGCAGGTTATTCTCTCTAACCCATGGTGTGGTTCATCTTGGAAACAATAATGAATTGGAGCTTCATCCTGCAAGCTGTAGACAAAGTCAGCAAGCATTGGCGTCTCCATAATGGACTCCTGCAAGGATCCATTCTAACTATTCTTCTCTTGAACATATATACTTATGACCTTTCAACAACTAAGGCTGATAAGTATGTATATGCAGATGATATCTCTCTCACTGATGTGGGTAAAAATCTCTACAACACTAAAGGATGACTCAGCTAGGACATGAATCCTCTGACCACTTACCTTCATCAGTGGTGACTTACATTAAATGAGTCTAAGATGGTGGCTACAACCTTCCATCTGAACAGTTTCCTGGCCAATCAACCCTTACAATCTGTGTTCAGGATTGTCCATTCCCTTTCCAGACAGTTGACACTTATTTAGGAGTCAAACTAAATTGCAGTCTAACATATTGGTCTCAGGTAGAATACTTTCAGAAAAAGATCACTTCTCACACTGCCTTGATCCAGAAGCTAACAGGAACCTCCTGGGAAGCAGAGGCAAATGTTTTACGAACTTCAGTCCTGGTGCTGGTACTCACTCCTCTGGAACATTGTACAGCAGTTTGCAGCAGAAGTGAGTATATGCACCTTGTTGATTCGGAGCTGAATGCAGTTGCGTGGCTGCCTGACCCACACATTAACATCTAATTTATATGTGTTGGCTCATATAACTCCCTCAAAACTTCAACAAGGTGCCATTACCCTTCAAACTGCATGGAGGGCAGTGATGGATGTAAACAACCTGTGGCACACAAGGCTGACTGTGGTTTCAATGGATGAAAATAAGCAGCACATACTTCTTATCAGAAGATCTGCCTGCAAACATCTATTTCTGCAGTTTCTGCTGATTTGCCATGATGACTGATTTTGTGACATCTTTTTGAGGTGGCCATTCGTGCAGTCATGTCCAGTGCTGCTGGCCCAGGGTCCATCTTGGATGAACATTGGCATATCAGGGCCAACAGCCATGTCCTCTCAGAGTGGCAGCAACTCTGGAATAGAGATTCAGGTGGGCTGATGAATTTCAGAAGCCCTAACTTACACCCACCTGTTTGCTATGTGAGATGCAGATCCTGGACTAGGTTCAACAGACTGTTGTCTGGAACAGCCAGAGCAGCTGCCACAATGCAGAAATTTGGCTTGGCCCAATCCACATAAACAGTAAAACATGCGGTGGAGAAGTGCACAATTAGAAGATTGAAGGGTGGACTGAAACACCTTGCTACTCTCAGTGATGCAGCAATTAGATGGCTGAACAATCTAGATACTGACATGTGACGTATACCAAAGAGGAAGTCTCTGCATGTTCACTTAGTCTTACTGGAAAGATTTTTCTATTTGGAAAATGTATTTATCCACTTCTAGATTAAATATGAAATCCTGTAAAGTCATATATAATGAGTATAATATTATTTTCATTATTGTTACGCAGAAATGCAGAGATCCTTTCACAGGTATTTGTCTTCATGAATGAATATGATACAAAATATAGCAAAGTATATTAGTGTTGTTAAAAAAAGCAGACAATTAAAACGGTCAATATTTTGTAGCTATTCAATGTTCCCAGAAGTTTGGACAAGAAGAGAACAGGGTGAGACAAAAGAGGAAAGAACAGAATAGACTAAACTAAGGGAAAAAGTAGAGATGAGGAGCCATTCTCATCTTTATCTTAGATTATATCTTTAATAAATGAACATAAAAATTTATATGCCTAATCAGCGCATAGCTGCCCAGATGTGCATAGAGTTGCAGGATTCTAGGCCTTCTATATCCATTCCAAAATGGACAAATATCTCCCCAAGTAGGCAGCAGCAAAAGATATTTTGATAAATATTTGAATGCGATTTTCTACTGCATGGCTAGTCTAGGAAACAGTCACTAGATGGCAGTGAGTCTGCATATCTGGACTATAAACTAGATCTTGTAAAGGAAAATCTGCACAATTTCTTCCATAAAAATTGGTACCAGTAGGTGGCATATTTGGGCTATGAAAAAAACAAAGTCTTTAAGGTTCAGTGTAGCCTCCTGCAAAATTATTGTCCTTTCTCCTTCTAGAGCATTATATGTTAAAAAATTGAAAAAATAAGATTATGATCTGAATAAAAAGGTCTGATATAATTTTAAAATATGGAACACAAATATTTTAAATAATCAAAAGTGTACTAGAAAGTGAGAGCCTATTAAAGCCATCAATAAAAGGGAATAAAAGAATAATTGATCAATTACTTGATCAATTTAGGAACACAATTACTCATAGACTCATATACTTAAGATCAGAAGGGACCATTATGATCTAGTCTAACCTCCTGCAGATTGCAGGTCACAGAACCTCACCCATCCACTTCTGTAATATACCCCTAAGCTCTGGCTGAGTTATTGAAGTCTTCAAATCATGGTTTAAAGACTTCAAGTTACAGAGAATTCACCAGTTACTCCTGGGGGAATTCTGCACCTAAAAATTCTGTGCACAATATTTTAAAATTCTGCATATTTTATTTGTCAAAATAACACAATTTAATCACACCAGTTTCAAATATTTGTTGTCATTTATTTCAAAATACCTGTCAGCAAGTATGTCTGTAACAATACAGACAACAAAAAAGATTCAGGAAATGTTTTTTGACATATAGATTCCTTACTAGGCATATTAATAAGAACTCTGAGTAATAATTCATTTAAACTACAATACAGAGCTATATTTCCTGCACCCCTCAGAAGCAGTGCAAAGGCTTGCGGAAGTCACGGGTAACAGAAGAGCTGAGGGACAGGGAAGTAAATTGCTGGGAAGGAGCCTGGGTGTGAACTTGGAGGGTTATTGGGTATGGATGGGAGAAGTATGGAACAGGTTTTTTGGGGGGGGTGAGGAGGGATTGTTAGGGAGCTTCCCTAACATGCAGACCCTGGCTGACCCCTAGCCTCTCCCATTCAGTCAGGCACATCTGCCCCTGTCTCCCTGTGTCCTTGCACCCCCATGTGTCCTTGCACTCCCAGTCCACATGTGTCCCTTCACCCCCACTCAGACACCCCTCCTCTATCTCCATGTGGCCCTGCACCTGCTCCCCCTGTCCCTATGTGACTGTGTATCCCCTCCCCTGGCCCCATGTGTTTTCCTAACCCAGCCACTCCCCCATCCTGATATGTCCCTGCACCCTCCCAGTGTGTTCCAGTGATTTTCTAGATGCCTAAAAGCTATGTGTTGTGAGACTGAGCATCATAATGCCTAAGTCCCTTTGAGGATGTGGTTCTAAGTGACTTGCACAATGTCACGCAATTCAGGGGCCAAATTCTGCTCTCAGTTATACCCTATGCAAGCCAGCGAAGTCAATAGAGACTTGAGTGGTGTTTTCACCACTTCAGTTAGGTTGCAGTGCTGTAACTGAGAGTAGAACAGTATAGCATAGGTATTTGGTCTTGTGACAGAGACCCTCTATAGGCCTCCATAAGGAGGTGTGTGTAGAGGGGATAAGGGAAGGAACGTGCACCATGCATAATATGCCCATGCATGTTGCCTGTGCAGGATAAATACAATTCATAGAATCATAGACTTTAAGGTCAGAAGGGACCATTATTGATCATCTAGTCTGACTTCCTGCACAACGCAGGCTGCAGAATCTCACCCACCCACTCCTGTATCAAACCTATGTCTGAGCCATTGAAGCCCTCAAATCATGGTTTAAAGACTTCAAGGTGCAGAGAATCTTCCAGCAAGTGACCCGTGTTATAATTATACCTGCTATGCTAATCCCGTAAATTCCAGCCCAGGCAGTCCAATTCACTGACTCTGTATACATTTTCCTTGACTTTTCAGGTAAATGTTCCAGTCCCAAATTCTGGAGGCTTAGCCTGTGTTTTGTTCTATACATCACTGCTACAGGCAGTCAGAATGGGATAGCTCAGCTGTCTTTGCACATACTGCCTTTTAGCAGACTATGGTTCTGTTCTCGAGTTAGTCCTATCAGTTCATTAATGTGATTAATTGAACATGTGTACAGATGCAGTACACATGCTATTGATACTAGGGCACTAGATAATCTCTTCTATTTCTGTGACTAGGGGAAATCCAGTTCTAGTAGATCTGCCCCCGTGGGTAGTGCCAGCTCTGCAGCATTGTGCCCTGTTCCTTCACTGGAGCTGCACATGGTCAAGTTTCCCCAGCACTGGTGGGAGGAGGTGGTGGTGGAACCAGCTCTTCTTCATGGCCATTCTTGCCGAGCCTGCAGATTTTCAATCAGAAGTCCAGTTTGGAGTTAATCCTGCTTCAAGCAGCATTACCTTCCACTAGCCCCTCCTTGGCTCCTGTGAGGGACTCAGCAAAAGACATCTCATGGCTCATGAAGAAATTATGGCACCAGCAAGGACGGGGAGCCAGAAGAGGGGTGGCTGAGGATGGTTAGGCAAATCTCTCTGCATCTACCCTGCAGGACTCCTGTTCCCTTCCCTATGGATTCTCAGAGGGTAGAAAAAAATGGTACATATTCTTTCCTATGCCCCAAACTCACCCACCTGAGTAGAATGATTATTTGGAAATTCTGCAAGATTGGTGTCCTGGAGTTTTCTGATCCCTTTCTTCTCCATGGAGAGGGCTCAACTAGCCACTGACTAGTTTGGTTGGGTTCATATGAGGTCAGATCTAGACTTGTGAAAAATAAACGGGAAAAAAATATCTGGAGCTATTCACCCTATGAATGTTGTAAGTGATGCCTGCTTTATTGATGGAGTTTTTAAGATCCTTGGTCTGTGGAGTTTACAGCTCTGAAGCTTTTAAGCTATTTGAACCAATTAGTATGCAATTTTACATGTACATTGCATTTATCTTCCCTGTGGTTTTAATCTGACCTGTGTCCATGCGGGTAGCAGCGGCTCATTGGAACACATTTTGCATGTCCATGTGCTGTTCAGTGAGCACTACTTACAGGGGGAAGACTGAGACCGGGTATATATAGATATAGGAAAGACAACTAAGGGTAGTGACACAGAGAAGGAGCACACGTTCAGAATGGAGTTGTGAAGAGTCCCTCAGCACAAGCAGCTTGGGCTTAAAGATTCACTGAGTCTGAAACTTTTATCAAAGTTAGATATGGGCAGGCTGGGCTGGATTGTCCTCTCACCTACTCTAGTGTTATACCAGTTTAACGCCACTGACTTCAGTAAAGTAACTCCAGTGCACACGAGAGAAGAAAGGAGCCCAATTTTTTTTTCTCTGAATCTGGATAGCCACAAACATGTGGAAACTGGCCTTAATGGTACATTTTGATTCTGAGACTGGGTTTGCTGAAATAAGGCATATTGTTTAACTTGCACAATATTTTTCTTGTGTTTTGGTAAGGGTGAGACTACTCCCTTTGACCAGAACCATCTAGCCCCCTTAGAACACCTGGCTTCACTAGAGGAAATGTGCATATTATTTCCCTTCCTTTGTATTATACACCCGGCAATTTGGCACTATCATGCTAGCTTTCGTGGCCCTTGCATCAGTCAGTGTTTGAAACGATGCAAACGATAATAAGTGGACTTCTGAAACAAGCTGAAGTTGATTTTTAGCAGATGATACAGAGGCAGCCCGGAGAGTTGAGCACAGCCAGTCCACGTTCAAGGGGCAGATTCATCCCCGCACTGGTACAGAGCAAAGGGGAGGCAACTTGCACCTCCCCTATGCAGGGGCTGTCGAGCCATCTTGGCCCCGCTTCCAGTACAGCCCAAGTTGGACTGCTGCTTCAGTAGCCCATATGGACCATTGCAAGTGCACAGAATCACTGGAGGAAGGTTCATCCTGGTCATGCACTCTCTTGGCCCTAATCCTGTTCCTCTGACCTGCCCCCAGCTTGCCCCAGAACATCCAACTCTGCACCTTTTGGCTTCTGAAAAGGTGTCCTAGAGCTGGTGGAAGGTAGTCACATGTGTTGTATGTCCCCTTTGTAGCAGCCTCGCTAGCGCAAAGGGACTGTAGGACAATGATGAAGGGGGTCCTTCTGCCTCCCTCCACAAACTTCCACAACAAGTAGAACAAACCTATCTCTTTAGGTCTTTACAATGGCCCCAATTGAAGATGCTAAAAGGAACGGAATTTGGGCTCAGTTTAATTCTTTGACAAACCTGGGATTCGCTCTAAATTTTTCAGCTGTAAGAAATCATTTTTTTAAACATCAAAAAGCAACTGTCTAAATCAAAGACTAATTGGCTGCCAAATTGCAGGTTTATACAACTCACTCATTGCTGCTTGTTTTGCTTTTTTACCAGAGCAAAAAAGCATCAGAAAATACTAGAAATTATTCTTGTTTTCTGTTAATAATAAAACATCTGATGCCAATCCATTTATATAAAAAACTCCTATTCCCTGGAGAGAGAACTGTCCACCATGAGGATATTTTTTACATATAGTTAGAGACCAATCATGCCTAGCTCTTATATAGGGCTTTCCATCAGTAGATCTCAAAGCACTTAACAAAGGAGGATGATATCATTATCCTCATTGTACAGATGGGGAAACTGAGGCACAGAGCAGTGACACAATTTACCCGAGATCATCCAGCAGGGGAGTGGCAGAGCTGGGACTATAACCCAGGTCGCCTGAGTCACAGTTCAGTGCTCTCCCTACTAGGTCACACTCCAACGAGGGGGCTGACAGTGGAAACTCTGACACAACCTTACCCATATTGCTGTGATCAGGAGGTTGAAAAAATTCCACAATCTTCTGTTACACGGATTGTTTTTTTCTTTTCTTAACAGCCCGCAAAACTCTTAAAAGGTATTACTGGAAGCTCCTTAAATCAAAATACTGCAACTTCATAATGGGGATAGGAGCTTTATTGTACATGTCTGCACTGTGGTTCCTGTCCTGCCCCAACTAGCGTTAATGAGAGCTACAAATGACTTCACTGGGGACACTATCTGGCCCCATATAAGCATTCACACCATGAATTGACTGACTACCCCAAACTATGAGGAAGCATGTATTGAGTTCATTGCTAACCCGAGATGGATTATTTAGGCCCAATCTCTTCTTGGTTGCTCCAAAGTCTCAGTCTGGAATTTGGAGAGGATATTCCAGGATGTAACAGGGTTCAGATCACATTCTCTTTTCTCTCTCTGTGACCATCACTTGTCCTGCCTCAAGCCCTCTTCTTGTAATCCTCTCAGTGGTATCATATACAGAAGACTACCATGATACAGCGATCTTGTTCTCCGTGTGACCCCGCAAAGATGCAACACTTCCCCTCACGCCCTCACAGGAGTTTTATCTTGCTCTTTTGTTGCAATCTCAGTATATGAGTTCACACTTAAAATGAAGAATAAGCATTTCAGGCAAACCACAATTAAGCAATGGGAGTTTCCAGAAATGTATTCACCTAGACCTGCAGTTCCAGTCCTTTTCTTCTTCCCTAATGGTGCCCAGTGACCATTAGAGAGACAAGGTGCCAATATATTTTACTGGACCAACTTCTGAAATATATCATATGACATGCTGATAACTGATAGGCAGAGGGATGCAAATATAATTCCAAAATTTTTCCTCAGCATATTGCATCTTTGCTGTGTCAAAAATAAATTGCAGAATAAAAAGATGAAGGATGAATCCACCATTTTGTATCCTCACCTCTTAAAATAAAGGAGTAGTTTTAAAACGCATAAAAATGTTCTGCAATGATAAATTACACATTTATAACCCTATTTAGCCAAGTATTTTACCTTTGTAATTTTAAAACTGTCATTTTGACAAAAAATATAGATGAGCGAGTTGGCCTTTCACATTTAATGTTTTCTTTCCTATTTGCAATTCACCAAGTTCAGCTTTGATTAAAGAAGTGGTATAAATGGAATGCATAATGGTCAGCACTTGAAGAATACATTACTCTGACGCTGGAGGATAAGTTTTTTTTGTGAATAGATTTGGTTTCTTCACCTTAGAAACTTCTCGAGCATGAGCTCCACTGGTTTCTTCGCATCAAGTATGCATCTTGCTCTCAACGCCTAATGTACAAAGAGAAAGATACTTGATTTAAAGGGGAAGAGACAGAAGTCACAGTCTATTTTTTTTTTTTTCAGAGCTACAGCAGATGAACCAGGGGTCGGCAACCCCTGGCATGCGGCTCGCCAGGGTAAGCACCCTGGTGGGCCAGGCCAGTTTGTTTACCTGCCGCGTCGGCAGGTTCTGCCGATTGCAGGTCCCACTGGCTGCAGTTCACCGTCCCAGGCCAACAGGGGCTGCGGGAAGCGGCACGGGTGAGGGATGTGCTGGCTGCGGCTTCCCGCCGCCCCCATTGGCCTGGGATGGCAAACCGAGGCCAGTAGGAGCTGCGATCGGCCGAACCTGCCGACGTGGCAGGTAAACAAACAGGGTGCTTACCCTGCGAGCCGCATGTCAGGGGTTGCCGACCCCTGGCTTAGTGCATCACACATCAAGGTGATGCTAGAATGTTTACAATGCATTTTCTTTTAGTGTTTGAACTCACCTAGGTTTACGTCCTGCTTTGTGACAACGTCAGTCTTCAAAAAGTGCTTTCCAAAAAGCTGGAGAAATACATTTAAATACATCAAATAATGTTTTTATACAAATTCAATTTACCATCACAGTGTCTTAGTTGGTAGATGTATTACAACCTCAGACTTGAGACATTAAATTATACAATGGAATGATGATCCTAACAGATCTGAAAGCAAATAAATCACTTCAGTGATCACTGAAATGCAGCCACCTCTGCAGTGGAATATGACAGCTATTTAAAGTATACAGCAACACTGCACAACGGTTTAAGGATCTGGTTTTGCACTGGATTCCTCTAACCCAGGCCTCTGTGCTTGGGTTTAGTTTTTTGGAATTCAGCAGGACCTCACAGGGGTCTGCACTAGTACATCTCAGAGCCTGTGATAGGAAATTAAGAAGACCATGTATAAATGAAACACAAGGGGAACTTAGAGGTATAGAATTATCCAGATTTAAAATGGGTCCGAACACCAGGCTTTGCACTCCCGCACACTTGGAAGACCCAGTTTCAGGAACTGAGATAGTTACACATTCAAACATTTATTCTCTTTAATTTTTTCTTTGAATTTCAGTTTTGTGGCAGACTTCCCTAAAGTGTTTGCTAAAGCCATTAGAAATTGTACAGACAACTCATTTTAGGGAAGGGATTGGAGATCTCTGTCACTCAGTTTGTCTGCAGAGGTTCTTAAACAGACAATTCAGCTAGGTAAGTGATATCCTTTACTAATTATCCCTTTTAGAATTAGGGCAGTGAAGATATTTAATCTTAAATATGACTTTTCCAGGCTGAATGTGATGCCATCACTGTATCTTTTCTTCCTTCATTGCCACTTACCCCACTTAATGGTGGTTTGATTAGCTGGCTAGTGGCTCAAATTCAATCTGTCCCTATCAGCTCTTAAAAGGCCATAATGATAAATGGAATTCAAATCTCAAAGCGTCTCTTGCGTCACAAAATGTCAAACCTACAGCTTTGTCTGGGTTCAGTGTTTCTCAAAATGCATTCCCTTCCTGGTATAATCTATCTATGTATGTGTGTGAATGTGGGTTTTTTTTTTTTTTTTTGGAAAAGGTCATCATTTAATGTTGTTTTGCATTGTATGTACAGAAATTGTGGACATTTTTACTGTTATATACAGTGTATATGTATTCATAATACAAATATAATGATCTTCCACTCCTGGATATTGTAGCCATAGAAAATCCAACCCTTTATCTTTCTTGGTACCCAGAAATTTGCATATCAGAGATTTGAGGTTAAGGAGGGCAAAAGCAATCAAATCTTTTTAACCCCTAGATCCCAATCCTGCAGTTCTCACTAAGGTAAAACTCCCACTGAAATTGGACGGAGTTTTGCCTGACTGGGGAGTGCAGGGTAAGGCCCTAAAGGAAATTTCAGCATTTTTTTAATATGACTACTTACCCCTTTTAATCATGATGAACTCACTTCATTATCGTTTCATGCCACCTTGTGGCAAAATTGCATTTTAGGTTGAATGTACACTACATGGACACCGGAGTGCCATCACAGCTCTCACAGTGACATTTTTATTACCTCATGTCTTGTGCACCTGTGGCTTTTTGGTGACATACTTGGCTTCTAACTGTACTAAGCTCATTCTGGTGAAAGGATCATGAGCATTTTCAAGCAGTTCATAATGAGGAAGTCATTGCTTTTCATAGTGTTAACAAGATTACCATCGTGTGTTCATGAATACTTAAGCACATTTTAATAAAAAGGATGGGATGTGAAGAGGGTGAGCTATTGCATCTCCGAGATTGTTAATTAAGGTTTTAAATTATCCGTGTCCTTTGAATTCATGGGTGGGGGCAGGAGGACACAACAACAGAACACTGTTTCTCAAACTGGCAACAGTCAGAAAACAAACATTTGTTTTAAAGGATTACTGCCATATTCTGGCAAGCTTTAAAAGGTAGGATATTAGTCTAAACTCTCATTTGATGGTCAGAAACCTTTTATGTGTTTTCTTGCTTTGTGCAGCTGATTAGCGAGACATCAGAGTTTAAAGGGAACCTCCATTAAGTGTGAATGGGTCTGAGTGGGAAAATCCAGATCCTGATGTCACATTCAGTTAAAGATCCAGGGTTTTGCTTCAGGCCCACCTCCATTTATTTATTTATTTTTATAATCATCCTTCTATTGCTTAATTCACTATTTCTATAGAGTCTGATGCTGCACCATTGCAGACAATGGGAATTTTGCTACTACTTCAACGGGCATACAATCATGTCCTCATAGTCATAGATGTGTGTAGCATTGTCCAAAAGGTGTAATGAAAAGGGGTTTACAAACTAAGAGTGTGATGAGTGAGATGTTCAGCACCTCACAGGACTAGACCCTAAGGTTTAGGTTACTCTATAGAATTTGACTGTGTTTGTGAACAACTGAGTTAGGTGACATGAAGGTGAGCACAACTTAGCAATCGGTATAGATCAGGCCAAAGTATCTGGTCATTTGACTAAACCCTGCTCAGAACAGCTATGATGAGCTCAACAGGAGTAGACAACATGTCAATGAGCAGGGAGGAAGAGGATGAAGATAATAGGGTTGCATGATCAATTGGAAGGTTAATAAGCATGTCTTGAGTGTTATGAGGGTTTTTTGGTTCTATTTTTTACTATGTAGGAGTACAATTCTTAAGTCTCCTGAATAAGTGGGTTTTAAGAAGGGAGTGGAAGGAGGTTAGGTTGCCGGCATGGAGGATGGGTTCAGGGAGGGAGTTCCAAGAATAGGGGAAACAGCAAAAAAGGCACAGAGGCAGGATTGGTAAAAATCACACGAAGAGGCCATCCAGATGAACAACTTGAACTGTGAAGAAAGCATGGTGAAACAGCAGGAGGGAAATGACCAAGAGGTCAGGAGCTAAGTTGTAAGGGACTGGGGTGTAGGCAGTCTTGCCTAGCAGTAACAGTTGGGCTGAGGTCTGCTCACCAGAGACAGGAGTCACTGGGCCAGAGTTAGAGGAATTGCAAGGCCAAGTTCCATAAACAAGGGTCAGAGTCAGGCTGGAGTCAGAGACAAAGTCCAGCATAGTAGCAGACCAAGATCTGTATGTGGTTACCCAGACAACTTCCTGGGCAACCTCTGGGTCTCATGGGTGGTACTTCCTGTGCTGCTTATTCTCCACAGTGCTTCCTGGCCACATCTCCGTAGGGCCTTCTGGTGGCAAGGTGGGAACATCAGCCACCCCAAGCTTTTCAAACCTGGGTTCTAAGTCCCCAAGTCCTTATAGAGCACCTCAAAGAGGAGTATGAGGTATCTGACCTTTATGTCAAAGACAATATGGGGTGAGTGAAGGGATTATGAGGTTGCAGGCTTTTGCAACAGAGTTTTCAATGGATTAGCAGAGAGGTGAGGTGAGTCAGCACCAGGATTTACTCCAGTGAACAGGAGAGGAAAAATCCAGCTTACATTATCTACACATAATCAGATAGGACTTTTGCATCCTGACATACCTCTAAAGCCCCTTCCATTGTCAAATCAGAAGTGTAGACAAAGAAAATGCAAAAAAGTATGTGGTAATTTAATGAGGTTTCAGTACATTATTACTATGTGTATTTTTGTACACAATTTTCTACAATGTGGTAGAGGCAAAAAAACTTTTTGTTACTGCATCAGTGTTAAGTTTCATTATCTTATAATACATCATGTTTTCAGGGTGTGCTGTTTAGGTGACAAGGGCCATACTGAACAAAAACTGAGAGCGAAAGAGAGACTTGGCCAAGCTCTGTTCTCTGTTAAACTTGTGTTACTTCGAGGACCTCAGAGGGAGCTCAATGAGAAAAGAGTTTAGTTCCCTATGATAAAAATCAGATGGGTACTTTTGGGAAGCAGATGCAGCATAACTAATGTTTAACATGTGTCTTTACTGTTGGTATTCTAAAAGGATAGGATGGCTTGGACCCTCCTGATTACTCACCAATATTAACCACTGCAGTTTGGATAAAAAATAATTCTGCAGCATATGTTCAGAAGTGGCTTCCAGGCCTGGGTGTCTATACTTATGCTGCTAACTTTTTGCACATTTACTTTGTAGCATTTAAGTATTTGCATGCATAAATCTTGGAGATGGGTGCACAAACTGTATTGGAACAAGCAAATTTAGGGCATCTCATGTAATTGCTGTGTATCTACAGTCACTGTACTGTCATACAACCAAATCCTTACAACAGATAGATGACAGAGAAGGTAGATAAGTTAGTTTCCATACAGCTAGTTATATGACCATATTAGTGGGGTGCCTCCCTACAAAAAAATAAGAACAAACAGCAAAACAAACTCTCTCTTTCACTCCCTACTTACTTTTTCCATTGTCCGGCCACACAGTAAAAAAGACAGGTGGCAAGGGATGTGGTTTAATTAGGCTGCAATCTTATTCATGTAAAACATCTGGGAGTACCTGGCAATAAATTGTGCAGTGCAAGTCATGATCATTTCCTTAATCATGCCCCATAATCCCCAATCTGATCCCATTGCTGGGACCTCATCACCCTATGAGGTAAAAGGGGGCTATAAAAGGAGGAGGGCTGGCTCCCCGCTATACGAGATGTAGGAGTCTCAACCCACTCTGCTTCCTCAGCTCTCTTAAGGGATATTTTCCTTCAAATCCATTCCAATCCATTTTATCTGATAACCATATCCGTTCCACACTGAGTAGCTGCACTGGATATCTGCCACAAGAAGGTGCCAACAATTATGCTTGGCTGCCTCGCTCTGGGTTCCCAGATGTTCACTGATTTCTTCCTTTGTCACTGAGGTGAACAATAATTGCATCTGGTATCTGCTTCCAGGCTGCCAAAGAGCTTACAAGGGGCATCACCTAGTACCATAGCATGCCCCTCCTTCAGTGCCAGACTGGGATTGCTTGAACACGTAGACCCAGTTGTGATCCTCCAGACAATCCAGAAGCCTGCTTGTGTGCCCAGTATACAATACCGTGTCTACAGATCTACACTGCTGCTCTCTTGGCCCGTCTGCATGATTCTGAAATTGGAAGCACCAGAGAATGAATTCTGATTTTCTTCCTGGAGTTTCATGTATGTCCTATGTGCATTTGAATGCCATCGTCCAATTGCCTGAACTGCTATGACTCGTAGCCTTAGTTGAACCACAGCCATTGTAGCCCCAATCCAGAATGAGTGGGAACAAAATTCTTGCACTGGTAGCCTCATCTCTGTAAGCCCCTTTCTGAAAACTGTAACAAACTGGCATGTTGTGAGGGACTATGGCATGTTCCAACACTATGAGTAAAGAGGGACCCCCTCTCCGCTGAAAGTTCTTAATGTCCCTACTGGGCAAGTCCTGGCCTCACCCCCTTCCTGCAGCCATTATGGACTCCCGTGCCCACAATCAATTTTTGAGATCCACAGAATCAACATAACTGATTGCTCCTCCCATTGTAAATCCCTCCACTCTAACGTCCTTCCCAAAGTTTCCAGATAAGAGCAATCCACAAAACAAAACTCACAGTCACTCCTTACCTTTTCCACACTCAAGTAACTCAATCACCTGCTTTGGATGCATAGGTGCTGACTTGAGTATCTAGATTGGACACCTTAACTTCAGCTAATTTTGAACATAGGGCTCCCCGCCTTTCATATTTTCACTAGCAGTGAAGGAAAAACAGCCTAACCGTACAATATCATAGAATAGCCTGTCCAAAAAGCACATCACTCAACTATAGACCCCAAGATCAGTAGGGAAACAATCAGTTGCAGTGTCTCTGTCTCCGCCCCTCACCACTGTCTCCACCAAAGGTTTACTTTCAAATGGTCTGGAAGACTAGTAATAATTGACTACACTTTAAACTAATAGCACTTTGGACTTCTGCAGTGCTTTCCATCCAATGAAGTTATTAATTTAACCTTGTGACACACCTGTGAAATAGCTAAGTATTACCTGATTTCTCGTATGGTCTGATCCTGCACCATTAAGGTTAATTTGATCGAACTGATCCAAAACTAGCTTGGGTATGTCTACATGTACTGCAATCACACCTCCCGACTGCAGTGTAGACCAGGGGTCGGCAACCTCTGGCACACGGCTCGCCAGGGTAAGCACCCTGGCAGGCCGGGCCAGTTTGTTTACCTGCCGCATCGGCAGGTTCGGCCGATCGCGGCTCCCACTGGTCGCGGTTCGCCGTCCCAGGCCAATGGGGGTTGCGGGAAGTGACGCGGGCAAGGGAAATGCTGGCCAAGGCTTCCCATCGCCCCCATTGTCCTGGGATGGTGAACCGCGGCCAGTGGGAGCTGCGATCGGCCAAACTTGCCAACGCAGCAGGTAAACAAACTGGCCTGGCCTGCCAGGGTACTTACCCTGGTGAGCCGCGTGCCAGAGGTTGCCGACCCCTGGTGTAGACACTGACTAAGTCAGTGGCTCTCAACCTTTCCAGACTATTGTATCCCTTTCAAGAGTCTGATTTGTCTTGCAGACCCCCCTAGTTTTCCCTCACTTCAAAACTATTTGCTTACAAAATCAGACATAAAAATACAAAAGTGTCACAGTACGCTATTATTGAAAAAATTGCTTACTTTCTCATTTTTTACCATATAATTATAAAATAAAGCAATTGGAAAATAAATATGGTACTTACCTTTCAGTGTATAGTATATACAACAATATAAACCTGTCATTGTCTGTCTGAAATTTTTGTTTGTTCTGACTTCTCTAGTGTTTCTGTAGCCTGTCATAAAACTAGGCAAATATCTAGATGAGTTGATGTACCTTCTGGAAGACCTTGGCATATCCCCAGGGGTACATGTACCTCTGGATGGAAACCACAGGTCTAAGTGATATGTTCTAGATTACACAAGTATTCTGCTGCAGAAGCAGGAACAGAGCCCAGACTTCTCTTAAATTCTTATAACATTCCTTACATTGCTTAACTTCAGAAAACACTGGCAATTCCCCTTGACCTCCAGTTTTAGGAGGTAGGCCCCAAAGAGCACTTACAATTAAAAGAATAAACACACCTAGTGCCTGTGGATTGTAAATGTACAATTAATAAGATAACAACATATTTGGAGTGTTAGTGCCAATGTAGGATTCAGGCCTGTATTTTCGCTGAGACAGTATTTTGAACTTTGCTTGCCTGTTTGATTTCTTGATACACATACATTCTTACTAATATGTGTGAACAAAAGGATCCTTACTAATACACCTCTACCTCAATATAATGCAACCTGATATAACACGAATTAGGATATAACGCGGTAAAGCAGTGCTCTGGGGGGCAGGGCTGTGCACTCCAGTGGATCAAAGCAATAACCTATAACGCGGCAAGATTTTTTGGCTCCCGAGGACAGCGTTATATCGAGGTAGAGGTGTATGTGTAAACAAAGGACAAAGACACTGTGTATGTTGCTTCTGCCTAACAAGATGGATTTGTTAGTATAATGGGAACAGATAAGAGCCGTTAAAGTGTTACTAGGCATGGTGGGAGTATAACATATGAGCGCACACTTGCAAACTGCCCCAATTCCTATCTCAAGGCAAGGTCAAGCAACCAGTTGGGAGGGGCAAAGGGGGATTGGAGGGAAAGTAAAATATTAAAAGCCCAGAGAAATGCCTGCTCCTGACTATAGCCCAACCTCACTCCTTACTCCTCCCATGGGGTACAAAAGAGGTGGGACAAAGACCCCAGACCCATGACCTCCCGAGAACAGAACATGACCATAAGTTGTAAGGGGTGGGAATATGGCGTGCATTTCAGGCATAATTATGCCTGCTGAGGAATGGGGGATGGAACACTGGGAAACAAGGCTCTGCGGCATCATAGTTATGGTATACATGCTTACTGGAAACTAACCCCAATAAACATTGCATTGCCTGCACTTCGGACTCCTGGTTTTCTGCTTTCTATCTGCGTGACAAGAACCAGGGGAGAGGGTGAAGGGAAAGCCCTCTAACATAGCACCTTATTGAATGACAGTCATAGGTTTATAAACAATGTGTAACAAAAGATTTAGGTGCCTCAGTCCCATTTTCAAAGTCAATGGAACTTAAGCATCGAACCCCAGGAGAGGCTGCATGGCTAAGAGTCCTGGCCAGAGGGATGAACCTCTCTCCAGCCTGTCAGCCAGGCGCCTAAGGCCCAGCTCAAGGGGAGTTGAGCTCCTAATACCTTTGAGAATCTGGGCCCTAAGCCCTAACCCTTTCCTCTGCATTTCTCTCCTGGCTAAATTAGTCGACATCCCATTCAGCTTGCTGAATTCTGAGAATCCCTTTCTCATTGCTGAACTCTGTCCATGCATTGTATGTGGAGCCTAGGCACCTAATTCTGGGTTAAGAATTCCACTAGGCAGCAGGGCAGCTAGGGGTTAGGCATTGCAATGCAAAGTCCCTTTGGGACTTTTGAAAATTTACCTCATATCAAATATTTCATCCCAAAGGAACTGTAAATAGCAGTTAACTATTAAAGAACGGAGGTGTATTAAAACCTCACAAAATATCATTACACTTCTAAGCAGAACATGGGAAAGACAGAATGTGTGGAGAGTAATGTACTGCTATACTTTTATAGTGTATTTTTTCTGAAAGGGAATTTTTAGTGGTTATGACGGGTGCTAGAATGTCAGCATTGTATATATAGCTCTTTTTTTAGAGAGAGCGTGTTTTCACCATAAAAACACAGTCATTGGCATCAGGACTCTTGGGTTCTAGTCTGGTTTTAGTCACTGACTTTTTGTGTGACCTAGGCAAATTCACTTAACCTCCTGTAAAACAGAGTAGTAATACTTATCTACCTCACTGGGATAGTGGGTAAAATTCAAGAGGGCTTGAAGGTGCATAGGCCTAGTGCTGGCTCTATGTACTGTGATGAATTTAACCCTTTGTGACATTTAGGCTATGTTTATACTGCAGAACCTATGTTGGCATAGTCCCCTTGCAGAAGGAGTTTTTAGGTCCGTGTGGGAACACCACTTCCCTGAAGGACATTACCAAGAAACGAACTCATAGATTGGCATAACTGCATCTACAGTGTGGGTTTTGTCAACATAACAGGTTGTTTCACATCCTTGACCAATATAGCTATACTGTAAAAGTTTTAAATGTAGTCAAGGCCTTAATTAATGTAGGCTTATAAAACTCCTGGTGGAGGGGGTTAGCACCTCTACACCATTTGGGGCTGCTGGTTAAGTGGCCATGCATGTGGTCTCCAAGGCCCCGATCCACAAATATACTTAACTTTAAGCAGTGCTTAAGTTTCATTGACTTCAATGAGACTTCAACTGAAGTCAGTGGGACTTAAGCATGTGTTTTAAGATAAATACTTGCTTAAGTGCTGTCCCGAACTGGGGCCCAAGATATTGATATTGGCAATCACAGGAGCAAGAGTCAAAAAATGTCACAGTCTTAGGCCATGACTACACTTACAAGCTTACAGTGGCACAGCTGTACTGATACACCTGTGCCACTGTAAGCGTGCTCATGTAGCTGCGTTATGCCGATGGAGAGAGCTCTCCTGTTGACATAAAAGCAGCTCAAAGAGCAGTGGTAGCTATGTTGGCAGGAGAAGATCTTCCGCCGACATAGCGCTGTGCACACCAGTGCTTATGCTGGCAAAACTTTTGTCGCTCACGGGGGTATTTTTTCACACCCCTGAGCGACAAAAATTTTGCCGACATAAATGCTAATGTAGACATGGCCTTAGTCACCACAGAATGATGATGGCCAATACTTAGACTAATAGAAATGTCTTGTCACATTTTGAGATGCTAGAATGGTTTGATTCTCCCTGTTTATCTTTCAGGAGTACTATGAAACATCATAGTAGAAATCTTTGCAATTAATGTGACTGAGTTTTACAACACAAGACTTTGACAAATTAATACAGACTCTATTTTAAAAAAGCTTTGTACATAATGTGTCCTAAAGTTGACATGAAAATACACTTTTAATCAGTAACTCTGTGAACAAAATTCTTTCATGTTGTTATTACATTATGTTTATTTTATCTTTGTGCTTTTGCTTTTTTTCCAATTGCATCCACCTTTTTTACATTGCAGTGAACCGTTAGTATCGCAATCAAAACGAACACATATTTTTCATTAAACACAGTCTAGACCTTCTATGTCCTATCCAAATCCCTTTGAAATCCCCAGAAGTAGCAATCTGATTTGCCTCATATTCAAAGCTTCCTTCCTGAGAGAATAGTCAAAATATGATGATTGCTTTAAACTTTAGATGAGGTAAATGCAATGTTCAATAACTTCATCAAATAAAGTCTGAATTTTATGGTGCAAATGCCAGTCTTCACAGTTCAGTGAGCTTTTTAAAATGGTACACAGCCTGCCTATATCAAATTTGTACACAAGAATTGATTTTTTTTTATGTTGGAATAAGGCCATTTCGGTCTTGTTGCATGCTTTCCGGAAATAATAATGCTATATTAAAAGATAAATGATAAACAGATTACAATTTTTAAGTATTATTCAGAATACTAGCAACTAACATAACTGACTTTCTGCTGTAAATCTAAATAGCAAGTGTCAACCTGATTATTAAAGTTCTTCTTCCTAGCAGTCATGTGAATCGTGGGGCAAGCATTTTTGTCTGGCTGACAGAAGCATTATGTTTTAGACTCTAACCTTCTATAGCTCTGTTTTTGTTTTGTTTTTTGTTTTTGTCTGCTTCCTTGAGTTTCTGGTCTTATTGGTAGGACAGCTGTGAGAGCCAGACAGTGCTTTTTGTGCATAGCAAGTATTAGCAATTGTGATAGCAGAAGAATATACCACAAAAGCAGATACATTTAGATCATTACCCATTTCCAGTGAGAGATTCATTGACAGCACAAGTGGTGGTTGTTTAATGAATTATTTGGAGACCTGACTAGTACAATTAATTCCCTTCAGATTTTTCTCTCCATGTTTTCTGTGGCCATTTATATGCAGTTTTTTTCCGTTTCTTATTTGTTTGCCTTTATCTGTAGTAAGAAGATGAAAGGGCTGCCTTTAACTCATGCAGGCAGCATTGCTTTTAAAACCATCTAAAACTGAAAATGTGCCCGATGTTTGGGTTAAGAAAAATGTGGTGCCGGATTCTCAGCTGGTGTAAAGGAATATAATTCCATAGAAGTTAATGGATCTATGAGTTACATGAGCTGAGGTTCTGGCCAATAAGATCCATAACAAAGTATTGAATGATCAAAGAGTTCTTTTACTCCTTCCTACAAATGGTTTACATTTCATTCTAATTGGTGTATTCCTTCATGCCAGTGTCTTTTTGTAGTGTTAACACTTTTAAACAACATGTACCACTGGATCTCACAGGCAAAACTCTTATTGACAACAATGGAAATGAATCTTACTTATGTGAGGCCTGTAGCAGCTAGAATACAGAGAAGGATGGGCTTGCCTAGCAGAAGGAAAATAATCAGCAGTAATAAATCTGTGTCTGAGCACTAATATAATATGGCATAATATTAGACCTGTCAGCATTCTGGTGAGGTCAAGCCAAGAAGGGGTACAGTTCTCCATGACAACACAGTGCAAGAAGAAGCTTAGTGGCAGTGAAACAAGGAAAGGCCACATAATAAGCAGGGAAAGTCTAGCTCCAGGAAGCAGTAGGCAGCACCATTTAGGAGGTAAAAAACTGTACAGAGGCTTGGAAATTGAGCATGGTGATTTAATATTGATTAGTGTGATGAGAAATGCTACTGGGGACAGAGAGGAAAAAGGCCTGTGGCATAGAAAAGCCTATAAATAGAGGGTTCACCTCCCATTTACTTTGCTGGAAATGAAATGTTAATCCATTGATTTAAATGGACTAAACCTGGTGTGAGTGAGTGGAGAATCAGCATATTATATAGAGAGGTGTGAAGTGAATGAGATCAGACAAGTGAGAACAACTGAACAAGGATGACTGAGGAATCCAGCTTAGTGATCTCCCTGCTAAATGATTTAGGTTGGGATTTTCAAAGGAGTCAGGCTTCCCAATACCACTGAAAGGCTAACTCCTTCAGGCTGCTCTGAAAAGCCCAGTCTTGGTGTGTGGACAGTACGGTAGAAATGTAATCTGTCTATTTTAGATATAACTTCAGTTTCTGTAACCTTGATATCTAAGGGCCACCCGCCAAGTAATTGGTGATAACCTACTCAGAGAGGTAACCCAAATGTGAATTCATGCCACTAGTAGATGCCAGATGTCAGAAAAGAGGTAGATAAATATAGAGAAGTTAGAGCAACGGCTTCATTAAAAAGGTAGTATTCAGAGAGGGTTAGAAATAAATTGTAGATTCAACCTGCTGCTAGCTTTTTTGGGAGCAAGGGCCTAAATATTGAAACCTTCTGCATACAATTGACATTTTATAAAATAAAATACGTGACAGAGAATTATGTGAATAGTTGTTCTTGGCTGAACACAGCAAGAAAGTAATACTAATTAGGAAAAGATAAGAAAGATAAAAAGGGGAAAAGACTAGAGCAAGGAAAAACTAACTAATATTGTGAAACCAGTAGGAAATTGGACTTTGGCCTATTGCAGAATATTGAAGAGGTGAAGATGGCACATCATATTGTAGTGTTTAACATATTCTGTGTATCAACATATTGATTTCATATTCATTTGATAACTAATGCAGTGAGAGGCACATATGAACCCTCTCTGACATTGGTTGTAACGGTGGAATAGACGAGACTAGAATAACAGTGCCTGGAATGTCAGTTGCCACACGTACTAACAATTATACAATTAAAAAAAAAAAAACAGCCTGAAAAATGTACAAATGAATCTGAAACCCTACTGACCTATGGGCTAGACTTAAAAAAAATTTTAAATTCCATTTGCATACATTGTAAAATGAGAATTGTATATGCAAATTCACATGCCGCTTACTGTGTATGGAGTAGAAGTAAGACATTTTCAAAGCATGTGCAAAAGGGATGGATGAACCTCAAATGAGTCAGAGTGTGGGTTCCATACTGATATGAATGTGCAAGCTCAGATGATTATCTGAAGTCCATCCAAGCCACTGGTGAGAATCATCCCACCAGAAACATGCTATCTGTTCTTTGCTGTGCACACACAATGCTCCCACATCAAACTCCATATAACCCCAATAAGCTCTTCAGTAAGGCCTACCTCTGCCTCTCCTGGGAGGCCTTGCAGCTTGGTTTAGAAACAGCAGCAAGTTATTTTATAACAGACAAGGTAATTCTTTTCAAAATAGATTTAATTGTCAAACTATCTTTGTAAAATATGGCAGTGTTTCCCAAACTTGGGACACCGCTTGTGTAGGGAAAGCCCCATGGCGGGCCAGTTTGTTTACCTGCCACGTCCGCAGGTCCGGCCGATCGCGGCTCCCACTGGCTGCGGTTCGCTGCTCCAGGCCAATGGGGGCTGCAGGAAGCGGCACGGGCCGAAGGACGTACTGGCCGCTGCTCCAGGCCAATGGGGGCTGCAGGAAGCAGCGGCCAGTACGTCCCTCGGCCCGCGCCGCTTCCTGCAGCCCCCATTGGCCTGGAGCAGCGAACCGCTATCGGCCGAACCTGCTGACGCAGCAGGTAAACAAACCGGCCTGGACCGCCTGGGGCTTTCCCTGACAAGCGGTGGACCGGCTGTGGGAAGCACTGGTCTAGAGGAACAAGGAGGTTCAGTCATGAGCCAAGTCTACCAAGTCCTCACAGCAGAAACAGTGATCACTCCCTGGGGATTTGGGTTATGGTTGGATCTTCCCAGAGCACTCCCAGCCCAGCAGCCAATGGCTGGAGAACGGGACACAGGGTCCAAGCAGAGCGGTCCAGGTGATGGGTCTGCAGCTCAAGAGTTCCCTTTGGCCATGGGGGTATTTGGGGTTAAGTTCCTCTCTCCTCCATGCTCCTGCTGCCCCTCCCCTCAGGCAGGGCAGCTCCCTC